>NC_051125.1:2128699-2276794 GCF_014839805.1 Manduca sexta
ACTAGCAGCTCGTGCACCTACACTGTAATGGTACCTTTACTTTGATCTACTATAGGTACACGTTAGTCAAGTAATATTATTTGATTTAATTATAGGTTCGTGAAGATGTAACATACACTCCAACAAGAAGAGGTGTAGACATAAAGCACGTGATCAAGGGCAGTTTCACGGTGCCTTCCCAGTATCACTTCACGATGGAGACGCAATGCTGTACCGTCACCTATTCCTCCACTGCGCTGGTGGTCAGAGCCGCTACGCAGTGGATGGACATCGTCAATGTGGCTGTAGCGCGGGCCTTAAATATAAATGAAAATGAGTAAGTGTAAAGTACATTTGACAACTTTCACGACGTGTTAGAAATTGAAACAACTGCTTGTGTTTTGTGGATTAATGGGAAGCTCTCATGGTAATTTATTTATTTAGTAACAGACAAAAAACAGAATGCAACCAAGAAATACATTTAAGAATTTACTAAACTACACTATATTCCAAAACATGTGTCCTGAACCAATTCAGACAAATTTGGTAGGCAGTTTGGCAGATACACGACGTACGATTTCTATATTAGATTTGGATTGGACATTATCTGTGTGTGTTTTTTTTGTACCGATTCGGTGAATGTCCCATTCGCTGGACCCACCACTATGTGGGTTTAACTAAGTCTGCTCTTGCTAATTGATTACTGTCCCCTTATCAACAAAATAAGAGGAATTATCAAAGATCAGAGCTTGAATAAAGGTACATAGCATACCCAATACCTAATATATAAAGCTGAAAAGTTGTTGTTTGTTAGAACACGCTAAACTCATGAATAACTAAACCGATTTTGTTTTTTTTTTCACTAATAGGAAGCTACATTCTCCCTAAGTTCTATAGGCTACTTTTTATCCCGGAAAAAGTTTTTCACGAGAGCGGTGCCGCAGGCTTAAGCTAGTATATAATATTAATAAAGTACCTACTAATTATATGTGCAAACATGTAGTTTTTACAGTATACCCGATATCAATATGATTGTCCAGGGTAATAGTGGTAGTGCCGCGGCTCGGCGGCGCGTACGGTGCAAAGGCGTCGCGCTCGTCAATGGCGGCGTGTGCGTGCGCACTAGTTGCTCACAAGCTGAACCGTAGCGCGATGCTTGTCATGCCACTTACGACCAACATGACGGCGCTCGGCAAAAGACAGCAGTGCGAGTGCTATTATGAGGTAATATAATGTGATTTCATGTACCGCTGTAGGTTTTACCTGGTTGAATTATTCGTTTAAAACCCTGTGTATACTATGCATTGGAATGTGTTAATAGCGATAGTCTCTTAAGTATAAATCGAGTGAAATCGACATACTAAATAAAATCCTGATATTCCAGGCCGGCGTCAACGACGACGGTGTGATCCAGTACCTAGACGTACAATACTATTCAGACTGCGGATACAACTACAACGATACATCAACTAGCGAGCTAGGGAACTCTATGACTAATCTATACGACAGTTCTACTTGGAACGTCAAGGGTTACAGTGTTCTCACTGATATGGCTGGAGCCACTTGGTGTAGGGGACCAGGTAAACATTAACTAACTTTATTAATATTTCCCATCACCTAAAGGTGAGAATAATTGCAAATAGTCAGGTATTCTATGAGAAATTTAGTATTTCGTTGATTAAAATTACACATAATATTTAGATTGAACTGTACTTGCCAACAGACTACAATAAAATGGAATGGAAATAATTTTCCACGCTTCCGATTATAATACTGTTCCCTTAAAAGAGACCGATCTGCTGCTCTACTGATTTTATTTGTCTGCTATAAAAACAACTGCTTTATTTCAAATTTCTCAAATAGGCACAACAGAAGGCGTTGCGATAGCAGAACAAATCATGGAGCACATAGCAAACGCGACTGGCAAAGACTCGGCTGACGTCAGAACAGCCAATATTGCGACACCAGTTAGCGTAGTTAAGGACATGATCTCCACATTCAAAGAAGAGATTGATTATGTCAACAGGAAAACTGCTATAGATAAATTTAATAGTGAGAATGCTTGGAAGAAGAAGGCATTGAGTCTATCGGCTATGGCATGGCCTTTAAGTAAGTAAAATTTATTTATTTTAGGGCCTATTTTACAATGTTCAAGTTAATGTTATCTGCCAAGTACCTAGTTAAAATAGATATAAGCACAGAATACTGAATAGTACTAAATAGTATAAGACAGTTAATACGGCGTACACTCTTTTGTTTACCTTTATTTGGTAACATGACTTTTCTATTTACGCAGATATTATATTTAACGATTGGCGTTTACTCAGACATTGTAAAGAATCCCTAATGATAATATATGATATTATACTCGATAATCTTTTCTAGTTATTTTGTTTTAATCTAAAAGGTTGATGGCACGCATTTTTGTAATTTTTCTCTTCCAACTCTGGATATACAACTGTTTAAATAACACGCAAAGAAATTTATTAAATAGGAACATTTGGTCTACGGTGGAGGTGGAAATCTTTATTATGTATTTCTAATAATTATCAACGCCCTTAGGCGCTACGATGTCGAAAATTTTATATTTTAGTTACTGAAGTCGCTGAAGTTGGTAAATTTCTGAGCAAAGACTATATCTGCGATACTTTGGCCTCTAAAATTATGAACAAAATGCTTTTAAATCTTCAGAATACTCCTGGAACTTCCCTGTAACAGTATCTGTGTACCACGCAGACGGTACGGTAGCTATATCTCAAGGTGGTATCGAAGTAGGACAAGGAATCAACACCAAAGTTGCCCAAGTCTGTGCTTATACTCTCAACATACCACTTAATAAAGTCGTGGTGCATGGCAGTGACAGCTTTGTTTCTCCAAACACGATGGTTACTAATGGCAGTATGACGAGTGACCTCGTAGCCTACGCTACTGTCAAGGCTTTGTAAAAGAACTGCTGAGGAGATTCGAAGATGTTAAAAAGGATCTGACCGAGCCCACTTGGGAGGAGGTCGTTAAGGCTGCTTTTAATAAAGGTATGGTAAAGTTGTCTTATATCAGTTACTAGGTGCAGGAGTAGATCTGTTATACTCGAGAGTCTGTCATAGAATAAACGCTGTCGCAATATTCTATTCTGCTTGATATTTCTACTGTCAAGAATTACTGTACAAAATTTATTGTTTTGGTTTTCATAGCTAATGTAATAATTGGACATCATGAAATTTAAATTATATTAATATTTTATAATTCAACATTCTGTGTCCTAATTTTAAGTGTAGTTTATTTAGACTTATCAGTAAATTATTTTCTTTTAATTATTAAAATTTACAGGTAAATAAGCTTCAAAAATTCTTTCTTTTCTAGGAATAAACTTACAAGCATCACACATGACGTCTCCTCTCGATGGACTAGTAGACTACGACGTATATGAGTATGCGTATCAGAAGTGGAACTAGACGTTCTCACTGGAAACCACATCCTCACCAGAGTTGATCTGCTAGAAGACACGGGGATCAGCTTAAATCCAGAGATTGATGTTGGACAGGTGATGCTAACGCTATAATAACTTCCCACATAAGATGTATGTCTATACTTTTATTATTTATTGCATAAGTAGGTACTCAGGTTATGCCGCTCCGCCTGACCACCGTTTCTATTCTTCTGGAGCAAAGAGAAGGTCGGCGATTAAGACTATGCAATACCTTACGCCACTGCCGCTCCATGGCTGCGGCCAACGAGATGATTATCTCTCGACAATCGAATTAATTATTTAAATCCAGTCTTGAAAAACGACAGATATTCCATCTGGAAGCCGCTTCACTTATTACTAAGAGTTGTGGAGGCTTTTAACCGACCTTTGCCTACCTTAAGCATTTTTTTTTTTGGTCGTTTATAAACTATGGTTGACTTATATACTTCCAGATCGAAGGCGCCTTCATAATGGGCGTCGGTTTGTGGACATCTGAGAATCTGATCTACGATTCTACGGGCAATCTGCTGACCAACAGAACTTGGACATACAAGCCTCCTTGTGCCAAAGATATTCCTGTGGACTTCAGGGTGTATTTTAGAAGAAATGCACCAAATCCTGCTGGTGTTTTGAGGTCAAAAGGTAGGTAAATAAAAATATTAAGTATGTTGTTTAGTGAGAACTATCAAATATCCAAATTGTACGAAATTATGCTTTTATATGAATGTCAGTGAATGAGTGAACGATGAAATATATTTTTTAAGTAGAATAAATACCTACTGCCGCAATAGCAACGATTCGTCGTCATTAATTTATGGCCGGCCACCATATTAAACATTACTCGCAGCTTCGCCCGCGTTCTGGGATAAAAAGTCCCGCCATATATTTTCCGGGATAGAAAGTAGTCTGTATCCCCTTCCAGGGTCTCAAACTATCTTTATACCAAATTTCATCGAAATCCGTTGAATAATTTTTAAGTTTTTCGCGTTTAGACAGGCAGGGTGGGAAGTTTGTTTTATAATATATTTTTAGAACTTTTTAAGAGGAACAATTCTGCCATAGATGATTGTTGCGTAAAACCAACCAGTAGTTCCCGAAATTAGCGCGTTTAAACAAACAATATTTTCATCTTTGTATAATAGTATAGATTCCTTCCAGCGACTGGTGAGCCCGCGTTGACGCTAGCGGTGGGGGTGTCACACGCGCTGCGGAAAGCGATCCTCGAGGCGCGCAAGGAGTTCGGATACAACGACACCGAGTGGCTGCATATTGGTAAGGACTATAAAATCATCATTATTGAGTTTAGTGCCCTGGAAACCAAACAAACAGACAAGTTAAAGGCTTAATAGATATAGGGTAGTCATTTAAACCAGTGGATATAGCTGTTAATTTTTTATTTGAACAACAAAATAATTTACAAAATACAGAATATTATTTTAGTTAGCAATCCTATGTTGATATAATCATTGTTAGTAACTTTAGCTAAGCACTGACTATATAAAACAAAATAATTATAAGAAAATATAATGACTTACGAAAGGCAGACTATATGGCATTTGTATCTAACTTAGGTGCTGTAGGTAGATATGTTTAACTGAGCGTCGGATACCTAGTAGGTAATATATTTTAAACTCTGAAATCTATACCAACGATATATCAATATTTACATATTTATACCTTTATAAATCACAAAGCATTGTAGACTATGGGACTTTATATATTCAATCTCTTGTTCAGCAAACATTGACAATATCTCTACATTGTCAAGAGACCTACAATACCGGAAAAATCATAGACGCGCTACCAGCATAGGAAATGGAATCTCCATAAATTAATGTAATACAGACCGGTATAATTTTGTGTCGATTGGCAAGGGTAAGCCAACTCGTCAGTCGACACTCTATCTGGACCCTACTCTACTTACCATCAGGCGCTGTATGGTTACTTTACGATGCTGGTATAATACAGTTCGGAGGGGTTTAACTAGCCCTAAAAAAATCTCATCAAATTGTCATACCAATTGCTGAGTATGACACTAGTACATATTTCAAGCGGAAAAACAGAAGTGCTCGTTTTCCCTGATATAGCCTACCCTTGATAGTAAATTGCGTGTTGATGTCATTTGATTAAAATGTTATATTGTATGAATGTTATTTTCAGATACGCCGTTGACCGTAGACAACATCATGAAAGCGCTATCTATTAAATATGATAAATTTAAACTATCTTAGACAGGTAATAGTTATAACTACAAAGGGAACTGAAGAAAATAAACATATGGAACGGTTTTATATTTTATTTTTAGTGTGTTGAAAAATAAATGGTTATAAATTTAATACCTTAGAATACATTGTTACCAATACATTGTTATATTGTAAACTATAGTCAGCCTCAAATTTATGAATAAGTAGATAAAGATCAAATGTATGTATTACAAGGAAATTAGCATGGAATAGCTTCCTTTCGACTTATGAATACATTAATTTGAGGTTGAGCGTACATTAATATACATTTATATGTAAAAATATATTTCCAAGATGTTTTTATTGAATAAATATTCTGATGAAAAAATATAAACTTTTATTCACCAAAATATATATAGATATTTGTAGTATTTTATTTATATAAACATACATATAAAATTATATTATATATTACTGTCAATACAAAGTTGAGCACATAATAATATTATTTAGTACATAAGTTAGAATATAATTTATAGATTTGTTACTAAACTTAATAATATATTTATTTATATTGATAAATATAATTAAAAATACTGTAATAGAAACTAATATAAAGACTAAACTAAGATGTAAAACTGTTCTGGTCTCCAAGATACAGGCATCGCCTAGTTTGGGGCCCCCTGTTAATTAAAGTTTAAAAATTCTGTTTAAGCACAAACAATTTTAGCATGTGAATAATATTATGTTGTCGTTTACTGTTGTGCCAAATAAAGGTTTTATTATTATTATTATTAAAAGGATACATAATCAGAAAAATAAACAGAAATAGCACAAATAAAACAGCAAATACGTTTCGCGAATTTTTATTTCAATCTAATATAGTTAATACACATAAATCGACTGTATTTACAAGAACTATTTGTATAATGAAACTTAACAATACATTGAAGACAACCAGAAAAATAAGTGGCCACACGACACCCCGATGGCATGAGTGTTTCTTTCATTCGTTCTGTTTTATATATTATTATAATGGGGGATCAACCTAAATCTATTTTAGAGGTATCACTTTACATGTCAAATGTTTTTAGAATGAATACTATTTGTAAATATTCACCTCGACATTAAATTAAACCCAGGTCTTCGACGACCTACATCTAGGCTGACCACAAGGCAGTGTTAACTACAGGGTGCTACAAAAAGTAAAAAAAAATTAAACGTTGCCATAAACACGACCTCTATTAATAAACGAATTCCTTTTGCCAGTAACAATATTTAAAACGAAAATCTATTAGTAAAACATCAGGAATTGCAGCTCTCGATTATACAAGCGGTTAACATCAAACTTGTCTATGGAGATAGCGTACCTTGCCCACCAACGTTTTTCGCAGTATACGGGTGTAGTCGAGAAGTGCGTACTTTTACTCACAATCAATAACGTATGCTCTATTGTGTTCCGGTTTAAAGGACATTGTATCCAGCGTAGTTACTGGCCGTTATGAGACATCTTTTGTCACAGTGACAAGCGCAGTGAAGTGCGCAAGAACATATATTTTTTTTAATATTTTTACATGTGCTAAATAAATCATAATCATATCTTAAGTTTCGACAAATCATATATTTGAATTACTAATAAACATCAAGTCTGTGATAATTGAAGTAATCTTACATTTAAATTTTACTAACCAGAAAACAGAAGTTTACTTCAGCAATGTTATGTTTTTAAATTAAGCCAGGTATCCTGCGACAAGCATTTATCAAAAACCCCATTCAATTAATAAACTTATACAGTCTTACTTATAGAAAATTATCAAAGCTATGCTTAGTTAAAACACAAATTTACTAAATCAGCTGAAGTCAAAACCGGCAATCTTGCCTCTTAATAAGGTTTAAAGTAGGAAACCGGTGATTTTTGACAGCTATTTAAGCAATTCTTAGCCACCTCTTAACGCTAAGACAAGTTTATAAGTAAGATAGTTCAATTCGATACGACGCAGAGGTGATTTTATTGAAAGTAGGGTCTACCACATGGCTTCAGAATACCCGGAATAAGCAAAAAATATACATTAATTTCATATAAAAACATTTAAAGTAAGTATCGGTTAAAAGAATGTCTGAGGTTGATCATTCCATTCCTGGGGGAAGCGGTTCCACAGGATTGGGAGCTGGAACTGGCGCCGGAACTGGCATCGAACCAGGAGTCGGGGACGCATATTGTTGTTCAGGCTGTTCATAACAAAAAAATAATATTAGAATATATTATCTAATCTGTAAACTATACACACACATATGCCGTATTTCTCGAAGGATAAGCGGAGGTGTAAGTATAGCACATTTTTCGCTTGTGCATTCCGTCTCATGATGTGATAGGGGGCGAGCCTATCGTTATATTGGACTCAAATTACAGACTTTGGGTTGATATTGGTATAAAAAACTCAATATCATTTTTGTCTGAGCTGGGATTCCAACCCGGGATCTCAGGGTGGTTACACTACGCACGTATGTATTTGCGATATAAAAGCAGTAGCTATTCGTGTAAATTATACTGGAGTATTTATTACTATTAAATGTTTGTGTTAGATTGCTTCCATGCTATAATGTGTAAAAGTGTTGCAGCAATTTTATCTACGCTTCGTGTCAGCTCAACAATATTCTAAAAATGATTGCAGAGCATAATCACTGTTCAGACCTCCTGTTCCCTATATCGTTGAAATTCCACAAAATCATAAACCAGCCCCCCTCCGCCATCATCTTTGGTACCTTTGCCTAATCAAACACAATGTATTTTAATTTACATGGCGGATTTTAGGGTGTAGAATTGTGAAATAGCAAGGATGAGAAGGGATTGCGGTTGGTAGTGAGTGTGTGTGTGTGCCGCCGGTAGCAGTGTGTGTAGTGTGTAGTGTGTACTACCGTGAGGTGTGCGAGCGCGTGCGCGAGGTGCGGCGGCAGGAGCGCGATGTGCGGGCGCAGCGCGGCGCACAGCGCAGGCGCGGCGCGCACGGCGCCGAGCGCGGCGGGCGGCAGCAGTGTGTGTAGTGTGTAGTGTGTAGTGTGTAGTGTGTACTACCGTGAGGTGTGCGAGCGCGTGCGCGAGTGCGGCGGCAGGAGCGCGATGTGCGGGCGCAGCGCGGCGCACAGCGCAGGCGCGGCGCGCACGGCGCCAGCGCAGCGGGCGGCAGCAGTGTGTGTAGTGTGTAGTGTGTAGTGTGTAGTGTGTACTACCGTGAGGTGTGCGAGCGCGTGCGCGAGGTGCGGCGGCAGGAGCGCGATGTGCGGGCGCAGCGCGGCGCACAGCGCAGGCGCGGCGCGCACGGCGCCGAGCGCGGCGGGCGGCAGCAGTGTGTGTAGTGTGTAGTGTGTAGTGTGTAGTGTGTACTACCGTGAGGTGTGCGAGCGCGTGCGCGAGGTGCGGCGGCAGGAGCGCGATGTGCGGGCGCAGCGCGGCGCACAGCGCAGGCGCGGCGCGCACGGCGCCGAGCGCGGCGGGCGGCAGCAGTGTGTGTAGTGTGTAGTGTGTAGTGTGTAGTGTGTACTACCGTGAGGTGTGCGAGCGCGTGCGCGAGGTGCGGCGGCAGGAGCGCGATGTGCGGGCGCAGCGCGGCGCACAGCGCAGGCGCGGCGCGCACATGCCAGCGCGGCGGGCGGCAGCAGTGTGTGTAGTGTGTAGTGTGTAGTGTGTAGTGTGTACTACCGTGAGGTGTGCGAGCGCGTGCGCGAGGTGCGGCGGCAGGAGCGCGATGTGCGGGCGCAGCGCGGCGCACAGCGCAGGCGCGCGGCGCACGACGCCGAGCGCGGCGGGCGGCAGCAGTGTGTGTAGTGTGTAGTGTGTAGTGTGTAGTGTGTACTACCGTGAGGTGTGCGAGCGCGTGCGCGAGGTGCGGCGGCAGGAGCGCGATGTGCGGGCGCAGCGCGGCGCACAGCGCAGGCGCGGCGCGCAGCGCCGAAAGCGCGGCGGGCGGCAGCAGTGTGTGTAGTGTGTAGTGTGTAGTGTGTAGTGTGTACTACCGTGAGGTGTGCGAGCGCGTGCGCGAGTGCGGCGGCAGGAGCGCGATGTGCGGGCGCAGCGCGGCGCACAGCGCAGGCGCGGCGCGCACGGCGCCGAGCGCGGCGGGCGGCAGCAGTGTGTGTAGTGTGTAGTGTGTAGTGTGTAGTGTGTACTACCGTGAGGGTGTGCGAGCGCGTGCGCGAGGTGCGGCGGCAGGAGCGCGATGTGCGGGCGCAGCGCGGCGCACAGCGCAGGCGCGGCGCGCACGGCGCCAGCGCGGCGGGCGGCAGCAGTGTGTGTAGTGTGTAGTGTGTAGTGTGTAGTGTGTACTACCGTGAGGTGTGCGAGCGCGTGCGCGAGGTGCGGCGGCAGGAGCGCGATGTGCGGGCGCAGCGCGGCGCACAGCGCAGGCGCGGCGCGCACGGCGCCGAGCGCGGCGGGCGGCAGCAGTGTGTGTAGTGTGTAGTGTGTACTACCGTGAGGTGTGCGAGCGCGTGCGCGAGGTGCGGCGGCAGGAGCGCGATGTGCGGGCGCAGCGCGGCGCACAGCGCAGGCGCGGCGCGCACGGCGCCGAGCGCGGCGGGCGGCAGCAGTGTGTGTAGTGTGTAGTGTGTAGTGTGTAGTGTGTACTACCGTGAGGTGTGCGAGCGCTTGCGCGAGGTGCGGCAGCAGGAGAGCGCGATGTGGGCGCAGCGCGGCGCACAGCGCAGGCGCGGCGCGCACGGCGCCGAGCGCGGCGGGCGGCAGCAGTGTGTGTAGTGTGTAGTGTGTAGTGTGTAGTGTGTACTACCGTGAGGTGTGCGAGCGCGTGCGCGAGGTGCGGCGGCTGGGGAGAGCGCGATGTGCGGGCGCAGCGCGGCGCACAGCGCAGGCGCGGCGCGCACGGCGCCGAGCGCGGCGGGCGGCAGGCGCGCGACGCCGCTCACGGCCGCCGGCAGCAGCCTCACGCAGCACTTCACCCAGCCCTCCCACGCCACCTTGTTCTGCCACACCTGCAACATATATTCTGGTTATTGACACGTGCTTCGCTCCCGTGTTTATAGTTTTTCCGGGATAATGGTCCCTTTATATGACTCTCTGGGATATAAAATAATCTACACCCCTCCTAAAATCTCAAACTATATCCATACTAAAATTCCACAAAATCTATTCAATACTTTTTAAGTTCATCACGCTTAGCAGACAGACAGAACCAATAGGTTCACCAACACTTCATTGCTGCACCATCAGGCTTTGGAATATTTTGTTTGGAATAGGTTCCTTCCACCATAGCATGAAGAAGCATCTCAGTAGGCGGGCATGATTTTATCAAATGACATAAAATAGGCATCTGTAGCCAATCAACATTATCTATCTGTATGACATCACGCTTAGCATCAGGTGCAGGCACTTTATTGTGCTTGATTTAAAGAAAAAAAAGACATATACAGCAAAGAACTTTGTTTTATATTATGTAACAAAGTATATACATTTCTAGTGCTAAGAGATAAATCTCAGTGACAGGACCCCATTTCTAGCAAGGATATTATATATTACATGGCTTGAATTATTACTTTTTGCATCAACAATTTCCAGCTTAAAATCTAGGTGTGTGAAATTTATACACAATGTTAATTGGTGTTTGTGGATTTTCACATTAAGATTTTTTTTTTATTATGTTTTCATAAATGAACGGACCCTGGATACAAAATTTCATTATATTAATTAAAAAAAAGCCAACTCAAAAATCTGTACGAGCTTAAAAGGGAATTATGTACACTCAGAGATGCCCACTGTTTTGGGTATGAGCAGACCAAAGCAGCACAAAAAAAAGATCGCGTCTTCGTTTTCATATAAAATTTGTGTTAGAAAATAAAATATCCAATATCACTTTACCCGTCTAAGGAGGCTTCTTACATACACTTTTATATAAAGACGATTTTGACCCATAGCAACCTATACGAGGAAGTTCTTGTGGTGTTAAATAACAAACAAATTATCAACTATTTTCATTAAAAGTAAAATCACTACGATTACTCTCGAGTGTCGATGCGTATATTTTTTTAGAAATTTCGTCACACACTGTACCTACTTAATTGACGAGATGAGGTTACACTTCGCTGTTCACCGAAATTATAAAATTAAATGCATTCACAATAAAGTTGATGTGAATTATATTTCAGGCCAGCACCGGTTAAATGGATAATTTTCAAGCAGACGTATTCCAAAAACTTGTCTTGTTGGAGAAATATGTTTAACATCAACAATACAACTAAGGTAAGCATGGGAGCATCCAACACGCCAATTAGTTTTGGATACTGATGTAAATATCTTATAAGTTTCTTGAAGTCAGCCGTACATTTCGCACCTCTCGCCAGCTAGACTAAAGTTTTTGATTTGCGTGATAACCTCACAAATTCGGCTATTCTCACCGATGTAAACTTTTCACACACTTTAAACCATCACGAGCTATAATTTCACTAATTTTAAATAAATAAAATAAACCTAAACACACTCTTAAAAATCTGTCAACGGCTCAATCAAAACAAATAACTGGTGTTGCCAGTTCCGAAACAAAATTTATGCTGAAAATGTGCCAAAAAATTTACGTAAAATTATAATGCAAAGTAAAATAATTATGTTAATACTAAAAACATTAGATATTCATTATAATAATTTGATTATTCGTTTAAATAAGTAAGGAATATTAATAAATTCCACTATAACAGAAGTTAGTTTAAACACTTGGCAATGCTGAATTTTATACATTATCTATGCAGGCAAAAGTCTGGATTATTTTTCAGTATTGATTGCTATAGACACTTACTATATCTATAAATGTGTAGTAGAATTGTAGCCGTATTCTATCTATGAGAGTGAGTTTTTATTAGAAAAAAATATTCGTCAATTTACCGTAAAAATATGGTTATTGTTCCATTTTTAATTTATTGTACTTAATTATATATTTTTTGGACAAGCCAGACTTTTGGGCTTCCATTAAAGAACCACCAATAAGAACAATAATTTACCTCTTTCTCAATAAGCAACTGCAGTATATTCAAAACGAGTGGTGCCATGCTGGGATAGAGTGTAAGAGCTTGCAGTACCGTCCGCATCATCAGCACCGGGATCTCGGGCTCTTCGCACAGCCGCTGCAAGACTGCTGACAGTACCTAAAACATACGTTTATAAAAGGCTAGCGTCGACTCGAATCGAGTCACAGCTCGCCTGATATATTTATAGCCTATTTTTATAGATATATGTTTACGAATAGATTTCTTTTGCAAACAGGCCGACATAATTATGTCGTCTGGCAAGGGGTAATCATATCTCGCCAGTCTATCCGAACCCTACTCCACTTACTATC
This sequence comes from Manduca sexta, assembly GCF_014839805.1. Lineage (NCBI taxonomy): Eukaryota > Metazoa > Arthropoda > Insecta > Lepidoptera > Sphingidae > Manduca > Manduca sexta. The sequence continues at coordinate 2,141,665 of NC_051125.1, forward strand.
ATCTGCAGTGCCCGTCACAGCCAGTTTGCCATGCCCGTTTAACTTATCAAGTGTTATTCGTTTGTAGATATACAATATAGAATCTTACGTCCTGCGTATAAGTCTGTTTTTCAGCGAAGCACATTGCAGTAGCCTTGATGATGTACTTGAGGTCCGCAGTGCCAGGGTCGATGAGGTGCAACGCGACCAGCAAATCCGTCGGTGAGACTGCAAACAATGAGAAAATAAAAAAGAAAAAAACAGAATTGAACAAGAGATAGAAAGACAAAACAAACATTTAATATGATGGTCACAAAAACAATTAAACTCGGGAATATCTTTCAAATACGGGTAAAATATATTCAATAAAATACATTTAAGTCCACTTAATATCGCCAGAAAATAGAGGAAAGCGCTTAAAATGTATTTATACGTATACATTATTATGAATGATCAAAATAAAAGTCGATATAAAAACAATGAAAATCAAATTGCTCATTATAACATAGTGTCTCTATTATAGCAAAATTTCTAGCAATGCCTAATATAAGCGACATATGTATATAAGACCCGTATGTTCAGATACATTTTAATACTAATACTCACATACTGCAGGATCTGGAAATTTAAAATTAGTTTATGAGACTGTACTTTTGATATTGTAGTCATAACTTTTCAATATATTCGAAACGAAATTTAACACAACAAGGATATAAGGCAATAAACTTTATAACGTTTATGTTTTCAATAAGAATCCTCGTTAAAATTCTGTATGTATATTCCTTTTTCAGATAATAACCAAAGATTGGCGAAATGTTAGTAACCACTCTATAAGGGGCCGTTCAAGTATTACGTAACACAATTTGTAGGGGAGGGAGATCTTGTTAAACGTCACGATACGTTACAGGGGCGGGAGGGGGGATTCGTACAACGAGTTACGTAACAATGTATTTTTATTTAAAAACAATAACAAAGGTATTTTGCGAAAAAAAAATGTAATTTTAGAGTTAGAGACTTACCCGCCCTCACACCCACCACTACAACTCCTGTAAACCAGGATCAGCAGTGGCACGCATTTTATGACACCGAGCAGTGAAGCTCGGCGAGTCTCAGGGAAAACTAATATGCCATTATCCCACAACGAAATTAATCAAATAGAAAGATAGGAAGGAGTTGGAAATATTAATTGTCCACTTCCCTCCAGAGCAATGCGGGTGACAAAATCATGATGTAAGGAGGCGATTTAAACTCAAGCATAGGGACGTTTACAACTAGATAAGCTAGTTATAAAGCACCACGGATAAAATTAAATGAAAGGGTCCTATCACATGAGCTGCTAGATTTGATTGCAATAGGCATGGCAAAAACGCCGGAAAGCACGGAAATTCCGTCTAGTCTTAACAAGGTCCATAACATACAACCCTAGATGTTATTTGCATACTGTTTAACATGATGTTGCGCTCTTCATGCCAGAGACCACACTCCCAAAGTACGTGATGAGCAGATTGTTCAACTTCGTAACCAGGTGTAGAGCAAGGGCACGCAGGAAAATCAACCAGCCTAATTTTAAAGTTACATAACTTTTTGAGTGGGGACGGCGGCGCTAATTTTAGAGTTACATAACTTTTACAGTTACGGCGTACGTTACGGCGCGTAACATGGGGGAGGTTCAAAAATCTTCAAAAATTGCGTTACGTAATACTTGATCGGCCTCTAATTTAAACAAATACCAAGTCCTGTATTATTCAAAATCGCCTTCCTCGATAAATGGGCTATCGAACACTAAAATAATTTTTCAGTCTGAACCAATAGTTCCTGAAATTATCGCGTTCAAACAAACGCTTGAGCTATAAAAGTATAGATTAAAAACAAATAAAAATCATATCATTTACCTGGTGACCGTTCTTCGTGCATATTCTGCAAGCCGAGCAACTTGTTGAACACTTCCTTGACGACCACTGGGTTGAGCTTTATCAGTTTCGGCAGAGCCGCCAGTATCTTAAACAAAACGTTTATAAATCAGACCGATACATTAGCATTTTTTTTATACATACATACATACATACATAACATCACGCATTTTATCCCCGAAGGGGTATGCAGAGGCGTGAGTAGGGCACCCACTTTTCGCCAAGTATGTTCCGTCCCATGATGTGATAGGGGGCGAGCCTATCGCCATATCGGGCACAAATTCATTTTTTTTATAGTGTACACATTTCTTTCCATAATAGGAATATAGATGATATAACTCTGATAATTTCTGAAGGATGCATCACTTCATCCGGTCTTATATTTGGAGTATACTGTACTTAACAGATCTAATGTAGTAAAATAATCAAAATATACAGGGTCATTATGACATTGCGTTACTAAATGAAACATCATACTTATCTACTTAGAAATAACACTTTACAATAAGTTAGGCCGTAGATGTAAAATAAAAAAGGTATAAATTTCAAACTAAATACATATTAATAAAAAGTAATTTCAATTATAGGTGCCCTAATGTCAGTACTACTACTCTAAGTGAATTCGTTGCAGCAACATCATACTTTCAGTCAGAAATACACTCACGCACACGCCATAATCGCCGTAAACTACTAAATGATCAAAAAATCAGAAAACTAAAACTAGGATTTTTGGTGTAAATATTCGTTAATAATAGATGATTTTTGGCACATTATTAGCAAAGGTGAAGACGAGTACGTGGTTTCTTTTAATAACGCAATGTCAAAATGTATAATGCTTACCTCCTTCTTGGTGAGTCCCGTGAGGACCGGTATGAGGAACCTGACGTCGGACACGCGCGTGGCGTACAGCTCACGCACGCGGGACACCAGCTCCGGGGACGGCGGCGCTGCACATATTACACAGCATTACATTATTATTAGGGTTTTTTTTCTCTATTTGCGCTACCAAGAGGCATGGACGAAATTTTAGTGAGGCAACAAAGTGTGTATAATATTTTTTATTTTTGTCGTTTCTAGCAAGGTTTAGGGGTACACCCCTAATATAAAAAAAAATATCATAAACACCCCTAATACAAAAAAAAATATCATAAAATAAATATAAAAAAAATATATCACATTATGATATATTTTAACCTATGATTAAAACGATGATGTCACTGATTATAATCCGAAGCATTTTATCAGTTGAGCGACTCGAAAATGTTTTCATGTTGCTTCTTAATAACAAACGATATTACTTTTCTGTGAATACAGCGGTGATTCCATCGCATCTAATGGGATTAAGGGCTTTGATCTTAACTGATTATTCGTTGTGTACGATGGTGTTGCTTTTGAATAGTTAGTAAGATAGTACATACCTTTCTCCGTGAGTATGTGCACGAGTCGCGTGAGCAGGGTCTCGGCGCCGCGCGGGCAGTGCTGCAGCAGCGCGCGGCAGGCGGGGTGCAGGCCCCCGGGCTGGGTCCCCTGGGTCCCCTGCGGCCCCTGGGTCCCCTGCGGCCACTGCGCCGCCCGCAGCGGCCCCTCGATGGCGCGCAGCACGACGCGCTTGGCCTCCGCGCCCGCCGCGCCGTACACGCGACCCACTTCCACTATCAGCTCTATAAATGGAACCAAGTGTAATTATTATTGTTATGTAACTTTTAAGGAAAATAAAAGAAGCTAAATAAGTTCGCAAAAAAGTAATAAATTTATTATTACATAACACAATATGTTAAATTGTTTTTGTTTAGAACTCATTTCAATATTAATCTAGAGTATGTTTGTTAGTTGATCTATTTTCAAACAGTGCAACAAATCGACAATAATATATTTGGGTAAGTACAAAATAATTTGATCCCAAAAGTGACTATCCGCCATTTTCAATAAACGATCCCTATAGCTATTTTTTATCTATCTCAAAAAAGGACCAATCAGAACAAAGTATTTTTTGACATTCTTACAAATGAGTTATTTTGATTGGTTCATTCTCGGAAATGGATTAAGATTGAGAATAGAATCGTAAATAGTATACTTAGGTATACTAACAATTTTGTGGTCGATAAAGCAATATACAGTATTTCTAATAAAAAAAAAAACGATATTACCTTACACCCACAATTAGAAGAAAACAATTTTTGTAATGCAAAATAAACAATTAACTACCTTCATTCTCCGGGAACAGCGCCATAGTTAGATTCAGACAAAGTTTGTAAGCGTCATCGTTCCACACGCGGGTGTGCCGCGGCATCACCTCGGTCGGGGGGATCGGCAGAGACATAAAACCGAGGTACAACAGCGCTTGCTTCTCAATCACTCGGCGGACGGACTCCGTGCCCCGCTTGTATATCTTTACGGAGGCCTTCAACGCAAACTCGCGGATTTCTTCGTTCTCGCTTACTAGAAAAAAAAATACAATTATTAAAACTTCTACTTTACAGCATTTTAGTATTAAACAATTTTTTTCCAAAAACGTATACACAAAACCAACTAGTGAAACTAGTTTATAATCTATCAATAAAGACACTAAAAAGACTATAAAAAAAAAATCCCTTAGCAAATGTTAAAAAGCACTTATTACTTACACACATGACACAGGAGTGACGTGACATATTTATGCGCACGCGGCGGCCTCATAATACACAACTCTTCAAGCAGTTCCAATGCCAACATCGCCACTTTATCTTCAGTGACCAAATGCTTCAGATAATCCACTGCCTCTTCAGTAACTACTGGGCACTCAGAATACACCTTTCTCAGTAGCAAGTCTTTGCTTGCTTCCATAATAGGATCCCCCCTTTCTGCTATTTGAGTAATCAAAGCACAAAGTAATTGGTTATAGTTCTGGTCGTGTTTTTCATGCATTTTTGGCTGTAGGGTGACAGGGTGACGATTAAAACCTTGCATCAAAGCATACTCTTCGTATAGCCACGAAAGAGCTAAATCAATTCTATTAACAGGATCGTCTAGTATGTAATTTAGTATCAATTCCCGTATCTCTGGCGTGTAACTTGATGCGAATATTGTTATGAGTTTAGCCCGGATTTGCGACGCACCCCCTATAGCCGCTTCTTTCTCCGCTCCCAAGATCCTTTCCACTGCTTGCAGCATAAGCTTCTCTTTTATATCTTTTGGTATCGGACGTGTTATTTCCTGCAATTTAAGGAACTTGACTTTCTGTTTTAACTTCGGAATGGTGGGAGTTGGTGGCACCGACGGTTTCTCTTTGTCTTTATTGCGTCTTTCTTCGTCTTTAAGATATTCCTGCCTAGTCTCCTCCATAAGCTTGGAGACTGCATTTTCCTTCTGCCTTTCTGCTTTTGTTGATTCTTGTAACTTAGCTACAGCGTTCTTAAGGGTTATTTTCTCTTCTTCTTCTCTTAGCAAAGGTATTTTTGCCGCAATGTCAGACAGCAGCGGTTGTGGCGGCACCTCGGGCTCGTTTTTGATCAGAGCATACGTTAGTTTAGCTAGATGACGCTTTTGGACCTTGGTGCCTGAGTTGGGTATCGGATTGTAAAGGCTCGCGAAATTGCTTGGCATTTCGGTCGGTAAACAGTTCAATAAAGTCGACATTACAAGATTGACTACGTTATCAACATTGTTTAGGCCTTCGAAAATAGTGTCTTCAGTGACTATTGGAGCTGACTTGGAAGCTCCTTGACTGCTGTCATCGTCAAACAAGGTAAAGTCACTTCGACTATTACTGTCGCTTCCCTGGCTATTACTATGCGGAGAGTCAATCCTCAACCTCTTAGCAGGAGTGTCACCATTCTTGACGTCACCAACTCTCTTGTACCTTCTGTCTTTGGGCACGAGTTTGTTGATCTCTTGGGCTGACATACCAATATCAGCTAGCAATTGAGTTAACTGGGGAATCATATCCGCTGAAGAAGGATGTCTTATTAAGTTGACGATTAACATTTTCAACTGTTTCCTCACTGAGTTTACTTGAGATTGTGATAAAGTTGGAGGCAGGGTGGTGTGGAGGTCACCCAACGCTTGTATGACTCTGGGCATGTATTTGGGTCTGAATTTTGCAAGTAAGCATAGTGTGGTCATACAAGCCATCAAGTTTACGCTAGATATGTGTTGGGAGTTGTGGAATTTCACTAGTAGCTGAAAGATATGTCTGAAAAATAAATAAACAATAGATATAATTAATATAATCTTTTATAATATAAAAAGCATATTTCTAATATTTAAAATAATTCAGTTAAAAGGTATAATCATATTAATATCCAAGTGCTTGTTAAAATCTTAATATAATTAAAATTGAATACTAAAAACAAAGACAGTAACAACACAACATATCAATCTACATCACAGGGAAACTCACTCAGACTCCTCTTCAAGTGCATGTCTGTTTATGAAAGGCAGGTGGCTCGGCAGGTTGTCGAGGCAGAAGTCTTCCTCACCAGAGCCACTGGGGCTCTGTAATAGCACCACCTCCTCCAGGAACTTTATTGAGTGTGTACGGATACCCTCATTGTCACTATCTATCATGTTTAGCACTAATAACTGTAACAGAATTTTAATTCATAACTGCTGCTGCTCGCCATCTGAACTATTAACTGAAAACTTGTGAAATGTAAACAAAGGCCCTCTATTTATATTCCCAGGGCAAAAATTTGCCAAAATATGTTAATAATCCTAGACAAAACCAAGCAATATGCCTAAATTTTCATTCAAAAATGTTCAATAATTGCTATGTTTACTTCTAACGAAAACTCAAACTTTTTGAGAAACTGACATATTATATATAATATTAATAAGATTATACATTTTTTTTTTATAAAATTGGGTTCATATACCTTGTCAAATACTTTAATTCTCTTTAACAATTTAAAACCCAAGAACAACACCTCAAACTATTTAAAAAGTTGTGTGTATTCTTTGTGTATTATCACTTGCTTTAACAGTGAAAGAATACATTTGAATAAACCTGCATACCTGAGTTCTCCAGAAGAATTTAGAAGGTATGTGAAGTCAGCTAATCCATACTAGGCCCGCATGGTAGACTAAGATCTAAAACTCTCTTAGTAGCCCGTGCCCAGCAGTGGGACAGTATATAATACAGGGCTCTTATATAAATTTGAGATTATAAATTTACCTTCAACTCCTTAAGGTTGTCCCAAACAAACTGCAGCTCGGACAACTCTCCATTCTCTTTGCAAATCCATAATAGTGTATTTCTATAAACAATACTGGCTGCCTGGATGGCTCTCTTCTGAACAGCTATCACACTGTCCAGCACCAAGAGCCGGAGTTGGCTGATGATTTTTGGAAGAAATTGTGGATGGTTTTTGCTGGAATAAAATGATTATTATGAAATCGGCAAACAAAAACACTTCTAAGTATCCACAAAATTGGAGATTTTTTAAAGTACCGAAGGAAGTTAATTTGTGTCCAACAATAATTCCACTTGATACTTTATAATTTTTAATAATTAACTTATTTGTTAGGCCGAGGATTTTTTTTAAATATTCAATGTATTAAGGATTAATCAATTCTCATAATCAGCCACATGCAGTCTAATCCTGAATGTAAATTCCGCCTAAAGATTGCCAGAAAAACTATAAAATCAAGTCATTTTTTAATTTCTGGCATAACGTATATATACTCTGTAGAATATTAATATACAATCATAGCCCCAGAAATTAAAGGAAGTGTAATATGTCATTTCTCTGCTATTTTCCTGCTTTTTATAGACATTATGCATCATACAGGGCTGTGAGAAAAATATGTATGTGTTGTTATTAATTATGAAAAATATGTATGTGTTTGTATTACTTTGTTTGTTGTAACTTTATTGAATATGTCGGCGTTGTAGTTGTATAGAGTGTGCGGTACAAAACACTCGATGTCCCAGGTTCAAAAAGCCAGGTCCGACGCGCCGAACGAAAAATCGCGCGTGTGTTTGCATATGCTAAACCACGATAAATCTGAGGTCGATTGTTCCCATTGTCATTCAGTTATTTTTATTGTGATTTGATCCGCAGAGGGCGCACCTGCACCCCTCTCCGGGCGCCTATGCTGCCTGACCCCTCCGGGACACATGTGTAACAGTGGCGAAAGGTAAAAATTTTCCAAAAAGGAACCTAACATAACATATAGGTGGTAATATGCATAAATACAGTCTGCAAATTGTTCTGATGATAATTAGTTTCTACATAAATAAATAAATAATAATAATCATAATAATATCAGCCCTGTATTATATACTTGCCCACTGCTGAGCACGAGCCTCCTGTACTACTGAGGGATTAGGCCTTAGTCCACCACGCTAGCCTAGTGCGGATTGGTACACTTCACACACCTTTGAAAATTCCTATAGAGAAATTCTCAGGTGTGCAAGTTTTCTCACAATGTTTTCCTTCACCGTTAAAGCGAACGATAATTCACAAAGAATACACACATGATTTTAGAAAAGTCAGAGGTGTGTGCCCTTGGGATTTGAACCTGCGGACATTCGTCTTGGCAGTCCATCCCGCACCGAACTAGGCTATCGCTCGCTTAAATACATTTATTTATTTAGTAAGGTACACCAACAGCATACATATCCTTGCCACTTATGGTTATCACAACTACAAAATAGCCTACATGAAACACTACTATGATCCCCTCATTTCATCCCACCTGTATCAATAACATTTTTCCCAATATATTTATACTATATTTTATTTAACGTATGAGTGCATTAAGGACTGCCTCGGTGGCGTTGTTGTATTGCACGTCCGGTACAATAGCGCTCTGAGGTCCTGGGTTCGAATCCCGGGTCGGGCAAAGTGATATTTGGGTTTTTCTGCTCAGTATCAGCCCGGAGTCTGGAATTTGTGCCCGATATGGCGATAGGCTCGCCCCCTATCACATCATGGGACGGAACATACTTGGCGAAAAGTGGGTGCCCTAGTTGCGCCTCTGCATACCCCTTCGGGGATAAAATGCGTGATGTTATGTATGTTATACAGAGTGTATCAAATTCAGATTTGTTTGGATTGATGGGCGGAATAACCTCATTCGGAACTTAAGGGTTTTTTTTTACACCCTGTACCTCATATTAGTTGATTGTTAAGGTAGGGCATTGCCCCACAATGCCACCTGACCCTAGCTACAGCCCTGACAGAATAAGTAGCTACATTTCTTAGCTTGTATGAAAACATACCGTTTATAATGTTATCTTTAGTTTATTAGTGTTTTATCAAATGAAATTGTTTTGGTATCATTAGTCCCAAAATGTATGAATAGTAGTTATCATTTTTTTCTTGCTTTCTTATCTGTACTATATTTACTTTGATATCTAGAAAAGTTGTAACAATGTATATTCTGCTGGCATAATGTATCTTCCCGAACCCAACATACAAGAGTAAGCCTATAATAAAAAAAAATCTGAAGTCAAGCTTTTCCTATCTAAGACTGATTTACCTGTGTACCTGATGTACCTTATCATTGGAAAATCTAAGTCTACATAAACATTTGAATATTACAATTATCTAATGGTTCATCAATTTGATGAGCAAATAGTATTATGTTCGGAGAACATTATACCCGATGTAACTGAGTATTGGATATTGTGACTTTTCATCACAAGACATTTGACATTTAGTGCTTTGTAATTCTTAATTGAATATGTTAAAATCATTTGTGGTGTTCATCAATATGAGCTAATTGTCTAATCAATATAGAACTAGACTGACCATCAAATGATAGCCAAAACAGGCAACCACAAGTTTTAATTTGACCTATCTCACCTTAATTCCTCTATAAACCCAACCACCTGCTTCTTTATATCAGTTGATTTATCACTGACGTAGCTAAGCACATTCTCCAAGTGTGTGGGCAGCATGTGAGAACACTGATGCAGCAGTAGCTCAATGGATTTCCGAAGTAAGTCAGCTTTCTTATGCCCATCTGACATACCGGTCTCATTCAACCAATGCGCCAGCTGAAAATAGCAATTAGTGAAATAAAACACGTTTGTAGTATAAAAACATTTATTAACACACAAGAAAAATGGGAAATATACATAATTCTTCAAAAAATTCTTGGCGCGTTTCACGGTATGCTACGCACCTGATTTTGAGCGGCGATATTACTGTTTTGTTGAAACTTGCTCGCCATTTTCGTGTATTCTAATGTCTTACAATTAAATATAAATAAATTGTTACATTCGCTTAGATTTGTGTTAAATTACAACGAAATAAATCCCTAAATTGCATCTTCTACCGCAACGTTTCCAAAGCTAATAATACAAATAAAATTAAGATGGCCACATGTTACAAATCAAATATGTGACAGCAACAATATTCACATTGTATGAGAGATTGTGTGACAAAGAAGTTTAACATTTTGTAATGTCACTAAATTTAGACGGATTATAATATGACATTACTTTGACGTAAAGCTCAGTGTTGTTAGTAAAAAAAAATATAAATTTTTCGTGTCACTACTGTGGTCGACGTATATCATAAAAAAAAATTAAAACATATTCTAATATTATTATGTTTTTATTTATTTCTTTAAAAAGTATCTGGTTGTATTTTGGACACTTTTTGTTGTTAGGGGAAATCCATTTTTTTCTATAGATAAGCGATAAAACGAAAATTAAAAAATCATGTATTTAAACCCGCATTCAAGAAGGCGCGGCAAATTAGTCAATGATCGAACGCCCCCACCTGTGCCCCGCACACGTTGCCAAATTTTTTTTTTCAGTGGTGCCCGAGGAAAAACCCTTATTTCGCCCAAATGTCCAGGATTTTCGCCGTGTTTTTCAGCGTTAAGGCGATACCTCAAGGTCCATTTTCATACATTTTGTTTCGGCTTTAATCTGGGTAACTAAACAAGTATTGGCAAGTAAAGAATTTAAATTCACGTCTAGTTTGTGATTAGTTCTCAGTTCTAGTTTGAAAATGGACCTTGAGGTATCGCCTTAAGTTAATGGCAGACCTAGGCTAGAGGGATAGCAATATTTATATTATGTGTATACGCAATATAAGTAATCATTTAAATATGTAGCTAATAATAGTAGTAATTATTATTGCAGTGTTTCAACTTTACGACGCGAATTGTTGTTGGTCTGTATTGACCTACAAGTCTATTACTACAAGCTGGAATTTATAATAAATGTTTTCTCTATTTTATGCATTAAGTTAGCTGTCTACCTATTTGTTGTAATAAGTAAATGTTGGCAACCAGTTACTTATTACTTATCAACAAAATTTTGATTTAAGTACTATTTTTGATCTTCACCATTTCACATCCATCAGCGAATAACCTAACTGCGTCTGTAGCGCTATTGTATTGTAGTAAGTAGGTACCTACAGCGGATAGCCTATAGTGAATAGTCTGCGCACTTGCTTCGAGGATTCGTGGCTTGAGGAACGGGACGAGTGTACGCCGTAGCTTACCAGTTACAGTCCCGAAACATCGGAACACTCTCAGGACTAGTACTTATTAGGTCTAAGACGAACATACACCCTTGACGAACACTCGATGTCGTATTACTTACACATTTTAATTTTATGGATTAGTCACAATCAGTAGTGTTAATTATTTACTTACTGCGTAATTTATGTCTTAAGTTGGTTGAATAACAATTACTTATAGACCTAAAAAAACAATTTATAAGTAAGTACATAAATTATTAAATGTACATTTATAGATCAACACAATAATTTGAAAATTTATTTTGCATCGAATTCATCTAAAAAAATATATCTTATCGCTCTTTCGCTGCCTGACCATACCTACATCGATAAAACGTAATATCGATTGAGTCTCAGCATTAACTTAATACATCGACATTGCTTAAAAATCCTCGGAGCTTGCGTGCGGTATGTACTACCTAGTAGGTACCTACGCACTACATACAGCAGCCGCGCTGAGACCAACTTCTACATCCCCAGGTCTAGTGTACTCAATTCAATACTTTAACTATTTACTTAGTGTATGTAATACTTATAAGGTAAAATGTAAATAAACAAACTGATTGATTAATATTTAAATTATGTTTATTTTTGTTACTAAAATTAACCAGTCATAAAAGAAAATAATCGTCACGCCATAAGCGGAACATTCGGTGTCATGTACAGATTTTGCATTTCATAAACACGTGGTTTGTTTTGCTCTTCCATCTCGAGATATGTGCTTCGGACTACCACCATGCAGACTAACAAGGTAACTGGAATCAAAAAATAAAAATACTTATAAGTAGGACCTAATACCTATAGGTATAAACATATAATTAGGTAGTTAATTCTTTCTTGAATTGTCAAATGTCGCCCAGGTATTGGTACACTGAGAGATTCTGTGAAAGTAGATTGAGATAGATGTGTCATTTACAAACATCAGTGCTATAATTTCCACTTGGCTATGTTGTGCATAGGCGTGACCATTTAACTACCATCAGGCCCAACTCATCAGCCACCACACATATTATTGAAGGTTGTACCCTCGAACACTTGCCTTACTGGACGTTAATTGGAGTCAGCTAGGTATGGAGTTTCGCGTGATGTGTTCAGACTCAAGAGACGCCTTAAGAATTACTTTAACAGGCATATACGACAAAGATATTATAGTCGTACTTAATATAAGTAGTGTTTCTGCACGCATTTTCAAACTCAAAATTTGGAACCAATAATTTGTCATATAGCGGCGATAGCCCAGTTGGATGTGGAACGGACTGCCAAGACGAATGTCCGCAGGTTCAAATCCCAACGGCACACACCTCTGACTTTTCTAAAAATCATGTGTGTATTCTTTGTGAATTTATCGTTCGCTTTAACGGTGACGGAAAACATCGTGAGGAAACCTGCACACCTGAGAAGTCCTCTATAGGAATTTCGAAGATGTGTGAAGTCTACCAATCCACACTAGGCCAGCGTGGTGGACTAAGGCCTAATCCCTCTCAGTAGTAGAGGAGGCCCGTGCTCAGCAGTGGGCAAGTATATAATACAGGGCTGATATTATTATTATTATTATAATTTGTCATAATAACTTACAACACCACTTGAGTATCGGCAAGGTGGCGAAGAATCCCATGAACACACAGGTCACCACCACCAGCGCGACGGCCAACGCGAATAAGAACATCGCAGCTTTCACATAAGACCGCAACAAATTGGGTTTATTCTGAAATTAAATTTTCATTTCGGTATTGCACTTCCAAATTGGAATTACTTTAAATTATAGTTTCTAACACCTTGCTTCGGAATTATTTAGAAGAGGTTAATGTTTATCAGTGGACTTCGAGAGGCTGATCGTGATGATGATTATTTCCAAGTAGCTAGTAGTAGGGCATCTAGATATTTCTTCTGACTATAAAATAATAGTATGTATAAAATACCCTGTAAAGATATTTAAATTATTACTAGAAGTAATGTATACACTATGTAATCCCACTTATTTATTTATTTATTTATTTATTTATTTATTTATTTATTTACAGCATTATTATTTAATTACAATATTTGCTAGTGGCACCCAAACTAAGCTACGCTTGTATCTTGGGCTGCTACATTAAAAGTCACATATAAGTATTTAGCCGCAAGCAGAAAACAATGCAATTTATAATACTTAACTTTGAGCTAAATAATAAAATGTAATAATAATTATAAAAGTAATAATAATTATAAAAAAGTAATAATAATTAAATTATAGAAATTAGGTGAGCAAACAAATCTAAGGATACACTGGAACAAGTTTAAAGCATAACATGATCATAGTAAGTTTCTGTACCAAGAGTTTATGTGTATGAGCTAATTGTTTGGCAAGGTGTATATGAGAACGTGTTTGTGGAGCGGGGTGTGGTCTATGTAGGATGAATGAATGTTGTGATGAACGATAGATACTTTGATAATATAAGGAATTATTCAATTAATATGTTTGTGTACCTATTTATTAGGTTTTCTGTTTCAATGTAATCGAGGCGTAGGAGAAAATTGGTCAACTTTGTTTTTGCTGCGTGATTGGTGCAGTCTTTAAGGGAGCATTTAGAGGAGACATTATTGTAAACGGATGGATGGCTGTATATTGGGAACCTTTTTGCAAACGATGATTTAATAGATGGGAGGGGGATTCTAAAGGCACGTTTGGACTTGAATGCGTCATATAACGGAGATTTCGTCAATATTTTGTGAGCAGACAGGCAGGCGTGGCGAATGAATAATTGCCTAACTCGCAGAACTTTTGCTTCGGAATATAGAGCATCAGTGGAGTATCGAAAGGGTTTCCTCAGCATCACCTTTAGTATAGCTCGTTGTGCCCTTTCCAGATTGATTATTGCGGTCCTGGCCGCTGATCCCCATATACCTATACAATAACTGATAATAGATTGGCATAAGGCGAAATACACGGTTCTTTGGGTCTTCCAGTTAGCAGATTTTTTTAGTAGGCGCATAATGCCCTTAACTTAACTTAAACTTAACGGATTTAAATGAAACTAGTGACACAAATCAATCATTTCCTGGACTTACTAATATGATAGTAAACTACTTTTAATGCTGGAAAATAGGTAGGTGTCTACGTAACTATCAACTAAATGACACATTTATTCTGGGAAAACAAATCGTCTTTTTTCATGTTATAAAATGACTTACCGAGTGTACTCCGATGACTAAGACTATGCTGATGATAAAGTAATATAGGAACACGGACAGGTAATACGCAAATGATACGTATAAGCTGAGAGCCTTTTTTTCCACTTCCTCTTGAGTATGCTCTGGGTTTGGATGCAGCTTGTTGTGCTCTACGTAACTTACCACTTTGTATATGTACCACGACACTGTAGCCATAGCTAGACATGAGAATATCTGAAACATTAAACATTTTTCGTAAAAATATTTTTAATGAAATTCAATACGATTGGAGGAAATTGATAAAAGGAACTACAATGTGAGATATGCTTTTACAGCGCCGGTCAAAGGATAAAGCGAGTGGAGTGTAGTAGGCGATGGGTACATGGGAAAATAATACTGAGCTAAATAAGCGAGATTTTTGAAAACATGAGCCTGGATACCATATTCCTCGGATATGAATATATCCTGAAGGTCCATTTTAATCCGTGATAGGAAGCATTGAGCTTTAAAAACATTGTTCAGAAATATTTCGTTAATTATATTACCACATTTATACCATCAGACGCTTGGTATTGGGTATAGCTGCCACTCGCTCTATCCCAATCAAGGGCTATAGCCAGCGCTGTCTCTCAAAAATCTGCTCAATTAAGAACGTACGCTTTATTTTTGTATTGGGTAAAAATATTACTATAAGGATCACCGTTAAATCATTTTTCTTGATATCTTATTCTAAACAATCAAAATATAGTTTAAGAAGTACTGATAACAAAATAACAAGATACACTTTCATTACAATTGTTTTTACAAATATGTAAGGCATTTCCAATAGATATAGTAATACTTTTATATTTTTCACAATACATGTTATAATACAACTTACTTGATTTTCAAAAACATTAATAAAACTAAGATGCTTATTTAGTTCACAAATTCAGGTAAATACTTACAATAGAAAAATATCCAATTAACATAGATCCAATGCGAAGGGGAACGCAACAGCAACATCTACTCACTCGAGGCAATTGAAAACCCATTTTGTTCAACTTTTAACACCAACTAAATTGTTCTAAACACCAGCTATTGTCTCTAATATTCAACTAAATGCACTATTAAATTCGACGAAATTGTCTTTGAAACTGACGAAAACTATCAAAAATGAATGAGTGCATCGTGCCATATCTGTTTAGCTGCGTTTATCGTTTATCAGATACCGACCGGCACTGATAACGAGTAACCAATGATCTATCCCTTTGGTGTTAATGGGCTTTGCGGGAATATTGGGTATGTGAGCACATTGCAAATGCTTTAGGCATACGCAAATATAAAACAAAGTAAACACATTAAAATCATATAAAATATGAATTATTAGAAAAAAGGAATCAAAGCATTAATGGAAATAATGTGTGCAAGTTTCTAGCGTAAAATTAAAGTCTTATATAGAACAAATTGTAATAGAAAATAGATAACAAATTGATTTTTTAAATGTTTCAGTTTCTATTGAGCCAGGATTTAATTTAGGTAGGTAATAAATAACTTATTTGATTACTGAAATCGGTCCTTATTGCAAGTGTACAAAATATTATTATACGTATTGCACATAACAAGAGTTTGACTCTGGGATCTTTTATATTGTAATAAATATAATTTAATTGCCTTATGCTTTTTGTCTATTAATTTCTTGTTATGTAAAGATACGCCAAATATTAAAATAAACATGTCATCTGGCACAATATTTACAAACGAACCCATATTATCTTTAATTAGTCTGTCAAACAGAAAGAATACCGCTAATTATCGTTCTAAATTATCAAACAACAACTACTAAAACGGTGTGGGCGTGTTTACATTTGCGTGTAAAATGAAGATAAAATACATGGAATTTAGGTTTACGTTCAGATTTACGTAATTGGTTTTTTTTCTCATATGCGGTTTTGATAACAGGAAATAGGACACATCCAGTTGATAATTTCCGCATGTGCAAATTTGGTGTTTACCAAGTTTCGAATGTGACGTTTAGCCATCGTCATCATTTCGGATCTACTCTTTATTTCTTATACTGATGGGAAGTGAGGCAAAGAGTAAAGACTAACCCTCTTATTCATAGACGTTATTTATCTAAGGATGGAGCATTGCTGTGATAATAAGTCTGTTTCTCAGTGCTGACGGCATGGCGGCCTTCGCAGTGCGTAGACATAGGGTCGTTGTGATTGGCTAATATTGAGATACAACTTGAATCTAGTTGGATGTCAGATAAACAGAAACTAACAGCAAGCTGTCAGATAAACAAAGCTGAGAAAAATACTTGTCATCACAGCAATGCTCCGTCCTTAGATAACTAACGTCTATGAATAAGGGGTAGGTAGTTAACTGACGAGAGTTGATTATCCCCCGCCAACTGACATAATTATGCCGGCTTATTTGAAACCGGATATACACAGACCGATCACAGAACGTCACACACTTACTTACATGGGCCACTATGGCGGGTTTAATACCTTGTGTATAATGGTCGCTATCAGCGTGGAAAAAGTATCCTACCACCAGCTTTTTTGAATATAGCGATGTATACTGCTATAATTTTTGTTCGGAAACTCTTGATATCGTATAATCATTTTTAATCCCACCATTACCTACTGCAATTCGCAGTTCATCTTATTAAATCACAAGAATGACATGATCTCATGAAGATATACATGCTTCTATTAATAGCCGTGGAAGACGTGGTTACGTAATAGCATGAGAATTCCAATATTAATCTACTTTCCAGACTTCAGTGAAGATAAGACATATTAACCGCGGAATGTACAAACGATTTTTTTATTCAATTGAATGACGAGATGAGCTGATTTTGAAATATTTTTCCTTTCTTCTTGTGTTTTTTATGACCACTAAATTAACCGATAAAACCGCCAATAAACAGTAGCAAAACCTGACAGAACTTTGAATTACAAAGTACTGTGTGTCACTCCACAGTGCTCGTTACCCTGTGACATAAGATGTTAAGTCTCATAAGGTCCAGTAACTATGCTGGCCACCAAGTTGTTCAAACCGAAACACGACCATGCGTCCGTCTTGGTGATAGAAATAGACACTTTAGGGTTAACTACTTACTACTTAGACGATACCTCGGATACGAAAGACCTACCACCAGTAAGTACTTATACATTATATAGGTACTAACTAAGCATCAGTCAAGAATGAGCTGCCTACATCTATTTGATTGCGTTGGATATTGCTAATCAGAGAATCTAGTGAATGAATGTCAGGACTTTTCTTTGAATTGACAGATTTAGTGGCATTGCTTCGATGGTCTAGTGTTGCGGTACATTCTGCTGTTATACTGAACGCTCGGATTCGATCAGCGGGTCAGATAGTAATATTGTGTTTCTTATCATAACACTGCTGGCTCAATGCTGGGTATAAATTCTGATACACCTTAAAAAGGAAGCCCACCCTTGAAAAGACAGAAGACGTGATGCCGTGATCGTATGTATTTTTAGTGGGGGCTTTCATTTCATTAAATATTAAAAGCAATAAAAAATATAGACATCATATTTATTAAATGAAATCATTTTGCTAATATCAGGGACACGTGTCGCACGGTCTGACGCGACTCTTCCTGCATTCAGTCCTTTCATAGTCAGCCAAGTTTACATAGTAACTGTACACCACGATGAAGAAATAGATTTCTAGTACTGAAAAACAAACAATCTTTAAAATGGATAAGTTGTTTGATGCGAATACAATAATTACCTATAAAACAATTCAGGCACAATTAATCTACGCTGGTAGTTAAATAAATAGCGTTTTATTCCGACCAGCCATACCAGATAAGTTCTAAAGAGAATGAACCTTGGGGTTTCCTATATTAGAACTTACTGATAAACATCAACATGCCCAAATACCATCCGATAAGCAGCTTGTGAATCAGACACAGGACGAAAATACAAATGATCTCGGTGAGCCAGGACACGAAGCGACATATCAGATACGGCTCTAAGAGACGAGACTGCTCCTAGAATTAGATAAAGATATGTTAAATTTGAGTGGTTTGTCAATATTCTAAAACAAGCTTCGATTATTTAATTTTTTTCATGAGGAATATCCTCTTGGATCGCTACGCGTTTAAGCAAGGTAGATGTGGCATGCAAAATTTTCAGAATGACTTCAGGACCTTATATATCTTTCATATGATACTTACACAATACAGACCCACTATTAAGTAATAAGTATGACCAAACAGAAAGGCCTCGCCGATGACTAAAGCCACAAACGTTACGTAAACTGTCAAAGCGTTATCCTCAGTAATTGTTTCCTTTTTCTGGATCAGGAGCGTTCCTACTGGTAGTCTATGGCTCGTGAATACTTCTAAAATGGCAACGATGAAGAATAGTAGACAGAAGAGCGATCGAAGCTGGAAATCATAAGAAAATTAAGTCTTCGTGTATGATTATCCGCAGTTTAATAACCAAAAATTAAATTTAATGAGATTAAGTTTGTTTATAAGTTTATCTGGAGTATTATGTGGATTTACTAAGTCTAAATACGAGATTTCATTAGCATAGAACTTTCAGGCGTTGTCTTGTTATTATTTATATTTCGGAAAAAAACGCACTGGAATGCCAGTAAAAGTTGGTTGTCATTTATATACACTTAAACAAATATTCGGGAATCGCCTTAATGTGGGGATCGAACCCAAGTCTGTTACAATGAAACTACATCAAATTATAATAAAGACGAGAGCCCGCGAGTATTTTCACCAAATGTTACTCACAAAAGTCCAAGCCAGAATCACTATACACCCGCATTTCAAAGAGTACAACAATAGGAAGCTTTCGATATTCGGTAAATTTATTTTTATAATACACATTGACTAATTTTAAATATAAAATCGTTTATCGAGCATTTTGAAATTAATGACATTTTTAACTTCTCTATTTTTTTAGTTTCTCTGTAGCAAAGAGAATATAACACTACGTTAGCCCTTGTAGAATAATAAAAGAAGGTTCTATCGAAGCTGACAGTATGGTTGGCTCTTTAATCTTCTTCCTTTGCTCACTTCTTATCATTTTGGTAGTCAAGTATTCGTAGGTTAGCTAGACCAATATTATAATGAGCTAGAGTCTCGATTCCTACACCATCTTTGGTAACAATAACAACGGCGCTTACTACATTTAAATGCCATTCCTTTATACCTAATTGCATTTTTTTTTTGGGTTTCTGCTATGCCTTCCCTAATCTCATTTCATGTTTATTATATTAATAAGTAGGTAGGGACCTAATCCAAAAAGCATTTATAATACTAAGGGAAAAGGTAATAGTTTTTGTATACAGCTTAGTAAAGACCGAGCGTCATGAAATGTTCTCATAATGACAACGTACTCACCGTCACGAATCCCCGAAGAGCTATGCTGAGGGGCAACTAGTGCACCAAGATTTCGCTGCACGTCTTCTGTCGAATGATGTGGTACGGGGGAAACCAATCGACATTTAGTGATAATTGTAGATTGAATGTCCAAACTAAAATATCACAATACTAATGCAAATATAGCATAGAGAGGATTTCTACCTAGACGGATTTGCATATGCGACACATATCACACAAAAATCATGCATCACGCATGTATGTGCGTTTAAATTTTACGTACCTATCTGTAGGGAACTCGTATTTTGCGAATAAATATGGGAATACTGAATTAATTGCTTTCTAGTTTGTTTGAAAACAATTTTTACAATAATATTTACATATACAGGGCAAATATATCCGTATAAACATTTACTGGAAGTGATTAAATTAAGTATAGCTTTACGTCGCGAGATTGATATTATATCTCACATACATTGAATGTTTTAAGCAAACATCTATTAAAAATAGAAAAGACAAGAAATCAATGTATGGCAAACAATGATTTGTACAGCTTTGGTAAAATAACATGGATTTCTGTTTAGACTTACTATTATCAATATCGTTATCGTGTTGGGTGCGCAATGATTCGCAATTAAAATAATACAAGGAAATTATAACTTTATCTCTAAGTAATAATGTTAACTGTCAAAGCAAAATAATTAACCCCGTATATTGGTTTTACAGGAGCCGATATTATTATCGTTAAAGTTACATTTAGGATCTAGGAAGGGTTCCAATATAAACGATTAAATTGCAAATTATTTACTGTAGATTCATCCCAACTTAACCTTATTTGGTAAAATTAAGGACTATTTGCTTGCTTTAAATTGAAATAAAACTACGACTATACAAAAACATAATTTAAAATAATAAACCGTACTAAACATTTATGGGCTTAATCATTGGAGCCGGGAGGGGGCGGGGGCAACTAGAGAGGGTGGCGTGTACCCTCCTGCCCAGGAATAAGTCACAAAAAATATACTTAACTCACTGAATAAATCTGCAACAATGGAAACTGTCGACCACAGAGGTTTTTTTATGATACATTTTCAAAAAACGGCGCGATTGAAATTTTAAAAAATATTCATTTTATTATGTATATATTATATAATGCTTAGATGCAGATGTACATCCCTATAGTGATTTTGGTGGCGCCTATGAGCTTAATTATATATTTTTTTCTAGGCACTAAATTAACATTGGACGCTAAGGTAAGGTAGAAGCTAAGGTCGAACTCCTAATTTTAATATAATATTATAAAAAACATAACTAGGTCATACAAAAAAATATTAAGAGTGGGTCAATGAGCAAGAAATAATTAAACAACAGATAAAGAGCAGAAACAAGGAAAAGATGGAGAGGAAGGGAGAGAAACGGAGGCTTTAATCATAAACGAGGAAATTTATTATCAGTACCATCGGCGCTAAGACTACTCCATCACATCATGGGATAGAATTAACTTCATCAAACATTAGGGCATAACTAAAAGTAATATGTTTACGAGCTTAATACGTTTTATCTTATTATGTGACTCATAAAAACATATTTGTTTTGTAAAACGCGGGAAGGAAGCATTTTTATCAGACGAACGCAAAACATAGTCCGAAATTCCCGATCTATTATCCCATTATAAAAGCACTCCTGCGCCGCCAACTTCAGTATCATCCACAACTCGTGAGCACGCGCACGCGCATTAAACAAATTTCCAAAATGTATTGTGACTGGCCCCAGTTAGGACGGTGTTGTTTTTGTTTACCTCTAAGGAGAGGTGTTTTGACCTTTGGATACATCAATCTTGTAAGTTGGTTTATATTACAATTGTTAGTCACGCTTCCAACTGACTTCTTTCTATTGTTACCGAAGAATGGGGTCAGGTCCTATCCAAATACAATCTCGATGAATAAGGATTACTAAATTGCTTAAATCTCAAAGTAAATCTATTTTAATAAACGCTACCAACAATGCTTTTATCACTTTATTTTCTTTTGTTGTGATTCTGTTTTATTTCTTGTAATGGTAATGTTTTGTTTATTTGCATGATACGTAGTTAATGTACGTGACCTCTTCTTTTTCACGGTCCGAAACGAAGTTAATAGCATGTTCACTATAGTATAGCATGTTCCCTATTTTGCAATAAAATTATAACAGAAGCAATGTTCAAATAATAGATACAATAGATATATCTATTTTTAAAATGATTCCTCTTTAATTCTTGTTTTTCTTGAATACTTACTAAATAATCAATAGCTTCAATTCATATTGATATTTTTATATTGGATCCACTGCCGCGTCTGTCTGTCTGAACGCGTTAAATTCAAAAACTACAAAAAAAATATTTCGATGAAATTTGGTATAGAGATAGTTTGAGACCCTAAGGAATAGACATAAGCTAGTTTTATCTCGGAAATACTCTTTATCGCGGGCGAAATTACTAGTTAAAAATAATTGAGAAAATAGGTAATAACGAAGTCAAAAAAAATATGGCATAAATAAAAAATAAAAATTGTTCGTAAAAAGAGTATTCTCTAATTTAACTATGATGTTTCACGCGAATCATTAAACAATATTATTTTTAAAATCTCTGTGCAAATATATCCAGATCCGGAAATAGTACCCAGCACTATAAAACTCACAACATAATATATCACTATACCATTAAATCCTTAAGTTTAAGCATATAAATTTCAAATTGCTTCACACTGCCACTCCGTCTATTAAAATTTCGTTTTCGATATAAAAATAGTAAAGCATTCAGTCACTGAGAAACTAAAATGCCTTCCATAAAAATGTCCGCAAACTATCATTATCTCTACTATAATAACATTGTCATAAAGATACAATCGAGAGCTAAAAATAAATGTTAGCAGGTGACGCAAGCATTCTAAAGCTATTTTGTGTCCACAATTTCGTAATGAAACAAATATATTCATTAATACCTTACGCGTAGGGCTACAATGTCTAATATTTTAAATAATCGCATTAATCAAGTAGAGTTAAGTAATGTATTATTTTGACAATGGATAGATAGAAGTCGTTGAAATACACTGAAATCAGGCCGCTTCTGACAAGTCCGTCTCGAAATCTTTAGAGGAGGCCTATGTTCGGCAGACGTGTAGCTGTTGATGAGACATTTGATTTATTACAGCATTATTGTTGTTGATTTATTGTGGTAATGAGCGTTGATACTTGATATTGACCTTAGTGTGACTAGCATGATAAGCCTTGTGTAGGTCTGTTCTATTTAAACAATGTTTGTATTCCTGTGAGGCTATATGTCATTTAACAAAGCTGGACAAAACATTCAATAACTATAAGAAGCTGTTTACCTCGTATACATACATATAAGATAGCATAAAATTTGCAACATAAAATATATAGGGTAATTAATTTCTTTTTTAATTATTAGCTTATTATATTTCCCGACTATTTTTGGGCAAAGGGTCACCCTTTTTATGATTAAACCATCGCATCGTTTATTTTCAAATATTGGAAAAAAAATAACCATTTAGAAATTAAAGTAAAACTATAAATTTTACAATTTTAAAAACGATGTCACCATTATTATGTAATAACCAATTTTAACTTGACGATTTTCATGTTATGGCGGCTTCATACGACAGTACACATTAATAGAACAACAACAATACAACTACTAAACATTGAAGAAAATATAATTAGAAGTCTACCTCTCTTTCATAAATCACATTACAATCCTGAGTATACCTATTTTTCCCATATGCTACTTTACCGCATTATGGACATTTTAATGTCAGTATTTACTATCATACAGTGAGGTCATTTCTTCCAAGGCCTTCGTCCTATATACCATAATGAATGTCCACTTGCTGTTTATTTGTCCAATTAGTTTTCATTTTATTCACGTGGATGACATTGCGGTGTAATTTCCTAAACGTAATTTTAACAGTTCTACATAAAGGATTCCTGGACGAAAAACTTTATTTATTTTTAAGCAAGGTCGATAATGCCATGGTTCTCGTATTATGGATGTTTATAGGCATCACATATTTATCATTTCTCGTCAATCAACACTCTATCAGGACTCCACTTAACATCAAGTGCAGTACGATTATATTAGCGTGTCCGTTTAAAAAATTAAGCGGATCACCAGGTAATAGGTCTATGGGATTTACGTTTAACTTAATGGCCACAAAAATGTTTGTGTGAACAATTTTTTTCCGGCTATAATGTAGCCTATTGTCTCTACTGTATTTAACAGCAAAACATAACGCAGACAGAAACTGAATGAACTTAGAAATCCGAAACAGTAATTTTTCACAATTATATTGTAGAATAAATACTACAAGCATTATTTTAGGTACTAAGCGATATATTACCTCAAATGTAAATCAAAGTTTATGAGAGATAAAACTTTATTTAAATGAAAGAACGAAGGTAAAAAAATAAACAAGACAGGCCAGAAACTGCTTAATGCTAGTGCAACATTGCGGTTAATATCAACTCCTACTATCGCAATAATTATGGCGTAAAAATAATACATGTTTCAATGAATGTTGATGAATGTCCATTAAAAATCATATTACGATTTAATTTTATTGATAACCCATTGTTTCATTAACCTATGCCATATAAAACGTAAATGATCCTGCTTTACGTCTGTCTCCTTCATTTTATCTTTGCAAGCGGAAAACAGATGCTACGCGGGGATAAAATTATCTCCATCGTCGATAGATGCTTGTTATTTTCCTTGACTGGATGATATTTTCTTTGAAAACTGCCCTATCAAATAACTATCAATGTTATTATGAAGAACTAGCTCACAGTTTCGCCTATGAGGAAGACCTAGGGATAAAAATAATCCGAAATCTTTGTGTAAAACTCTGTACGATATAAAAAATTGCATATTTACCTTCAGGTCATGGTCTAACTTTATGCCAAATTCGCTCATCAATTCCTTTATTTACATACAGAAACAAGCAAACATCTTCACAAACTTTCATATTTGAAATATGACTAAAATTGACATATAGAATGTAATTTTATGCAATTTCCCAACTACTTATGCGTCTCTTACGCAAGATTACAACTAGGTTTTGTGGGCTTAATCTTGTAATATCTGGACTTCATTTGATAAACTAAATAGAAAACATTAAAGTGGAACAGAGTTTTTTTTCTATCTCACTCTTATTATGTTAATCTTGGTTAAATTCTGTTTTGTTATTTAAATTTTATCTGAAATTTGAATCGAAATGTTAATAGCTCACACTCTGACTCCATTGTTGTTTAACTAATGAGGGGCTACCTAAAGTTATTTTGATTTATTACTCAATTACTTCTTCAAGTAAATAAACTAGTACTTGTACCAATTATTCTGATTCTTGAAATTCGTTTCAAAGCAATTTACCATTTAGTACCCATCCGTGCTTCTATTCCGCAATTTTCGTATTTAGCGTGTAGTGAGCAGCCGAGTGACATTGAGATTTATGATTTCTACAGTCAGCCACGTTACTATATCATGTTATGTTATTTAAAACAGGATTTTCAATACCTGTCACTATTATGTCAGTAGATCTCTGGACTTTTGCATGTGATAATCTGCAAGAGCAGTACATGTGTTTGGTTAAGTTTGAAAGACGTGGTAGACTATGTAATTACTGGACTTTAAAATATGAATTTAAAAAAATGTATGCCCATAATTTTACATGGACTGACGAAGGCAATCAATCACAATTCTGGATTTTTGAAGATGTATTTTTGTTCTTTGCATAACTGATTATTCAACATATTCGCTTACTATCAGTCGAGCGAACTTCTTGATATTTAACTCTTTAAATAACTATCTATTAATTAATTAATTTAATTCAATATTATATGAGTTATGTTAAGATACTAGTGCACATGCCACCAATACGTTTTTAACGATCCTCATTTGTTTCTTCACAGTTATTCAGTGCATTCTTGGTGGGTGTGTACAGTTACTCAGTACACCACGATGTGAACTCCATCTCCATGTACCACGGCATGTCGTTTTCGCTGCCAGCCGAGCTCTGCGTCGCCATCTACTGCCTGGAAGTTATCTTTAATGCCGTCCTCATATATGGTACCCATAAGGTACACAATTTTGCTATAATTATAGCCGTCTGATTAATTGACAGCACTAAATCGAATCTTGAGATTCTCTTATATTTATCAAACCTAGAACTGCAGTATGTAAACAAAATCTATTTAATACTAGAGTCTTCATGAATTCAAAAATCAAGAAGAATAGTTAAAGTTAAATTAGAATTGGCACAACACACTTTGCTAAATCAAAATCCATAAGAGTATCTAGAACACAAATCATAATCTAGTCATCATTGGCCAGAGTGGGTCCACTGCACATAAACCTCTTAACATTACCTAGTAAATGTAAATGTGTTTAATTTTTCCAGAGATCAACACCTCACATACGAGTATTTTACTATTTTGCGATAGCAACTACTATCGCCCCCATGCTGATGACGATACTAGACTATACAAACTACAGTCACATCGGATTGGTTCTGGAGATGGCTTTACTATCGTTGTCGTCGCTTTGTAAGTACTTATAATTATTCTATCATTCACTCATGAATCTATAAATAATTTGCAGTGTTTGCCGAATTTTAGCTAAAAGAAGTGTTATAAGTAATTCCTAAATTCACTAAGTTTCGTCGATGAAATTTTCACACACCTTTCAGGTAATAATATTATAATGTTTAATCCTATTTGTTTCCATTTACCCCAGGCTTTGTTTATTATTTTCGTCGATCAAATTTTCAACCCAGTTTTCAGATATAGTATTTAATTATATTTGCTTCGGTTTGCCCGAGGATTCTACCACTAATTTATCGTGGATCAATGTCTTTCTTTGGTCATTAAATTTAGACTAAGTACATTATACTTACAAACAACACATACGCACCACGCCTTTTATCCCTGAAGGGGTAAGCAAAGGTGGAACTAAGACATCCACTTTTCACCATAAGTGTTCTGTCCCATCATGATTTAGCGGGCGAGCCTATTGCCAAATATCGTACTCTGGGCTGATGCTGAGCAAAAAATTCCAACATCGATATACAATAAAAATATTTAACCTACATTTTAAAATAACCAAGTCTCATATTTGTTTCAGTCCTAAATCTGTACCTGATCACGTTAGTAAGAAGTCTTCTTCGGAAGTTGGATATGGAAGGGCCGAACTTGTACGACAACCCTCTTCACCAGATAGTGACGGGGGAGGCCAAAGTAGAACACAATGGCATCTACAACAACACCACGGTTGAGCCTGTAGATGTTTAGACTCAAACACAAGGTTCCTGTCTGTACCTGAAATCTGTTGATAAGCCAAACAAAAAGAGCCTGACCCTTATCATAGTAAACAGCTAATGTAGATAGTACTAATTTTATTACCATTTGTTCTAGAAAATAGATGGACGTGACTTTTGTCTGTGTATATGTACATACATGTGATAACTAGCATTGGTTTAAAAGTTGTGAAACAGATCCTAAGCCTGTCAATAAACATACCAAATCCTATTTTTAACTGTGGCAAATTCGTGTAAACCAGAATTCCGCTTATGTCAAGTATAAGGAGCAAAAGACCCATATAAAGAATCTTTTAGTAATACTAGTAATTTTTATCTTAAAACCAAATAATAAAGCCCTAGAGACAAGAAACTGATATGATAAGTTTTATGTTCAGACCTTCAGACATCTTATTAGAAGTCACTGTATACGATGTGGTTAGACCCAAACACTTAGTAAAATCTTATTCAACTATGTAACTATTATAGCCTGACCAGTAAAATAAAAAACTGCTTTGGGGCCGCGACTTTAGCATTTTCGTTTTGAAGTTAGTTTTAATTCGTAACATTGTCAGTACGAAAAATTTGTTCCATATTTTGAAACATGGCGAAGACTTTCTCAATCAGGCTATTTTTGTGTTAATTTTTGTTGATACAGTGAAAATGGACCGTGAACCATGAACTTTAATGTTTCCATTAGAAAGTTAAAATACCTTAGTACGGGACCACGATCAATTCGCGCGAAGACAAATGCATTACATGTGCACTACTAAAAATGAAACGGGTGAATATGATATTATAATAAAAAGATTAAAACAGTTTCTTTATATTATAACTTTAAATCGTATTATAAAGATAGTAAACATATTTTTTTTTACGTTTTTTACAATTCACAAAACCTTTACAATGGCAAATCCATGACCACAGATTAGAAAATAATGGCACCAAAGATTAGATGTCATAAGTACTTTTAAGTACTTAGCTATATTACGTCTGTAAATAGGTAATGTAAATTATTTAATTATGATTTATTTATTTTTATCTGTGATTTAAGAGAATAAAATTATATTTTTAATTTTATGTGTGTTTTTTTTTGGAAGAACTGTATCATGTAGTTACCATCATCACAGTCAATGAGCACTATAACACAAGCTGCCAACGTTCTTTTTCGAAAAAAGAAGTCTTTTAGAATATCTAAAGAACAGAATATGTAATCGTAATGTTTTAACTGCTAAGATTACTTTTTTTCAATTTATTTTATCTCATTCCTTTCCTAGTTACTTTATGTAGAGCATATCTATGACACCGAGAGATGAATACATCATGTGAATGGAAAGGAAGATTCAATTTACAGAAGAATACTCCGTTATTAACTGCGATCTGGTTCAGTTACATGCTTCGTTCCTTTCATTAATCTAGCCTAGGGTTTTACTAATGGAACTTCTTCATATCTGGTATAAGTTATCAATGCTTTTAATTCTTATGATACCATGGACTACAATAGACCAATCACTGTATAACTATTAAATATGCCCAAATATTAGATCAATTTCATTTGTCAACAACTGAATAAATATATCTTCAGAAAACTATCAATTATTATTAAACTTATTTTTTTTATCCTCCAACTCATTGAATGGATCAAATAGTAGTAAAAGGAAAACTGTAAATAAGTTTTATTTTAAAAATATTAAAATATATTTGTTTTAGATTTTACTACTACAATATTTCGTTATTAGTTAGGTTCAATTTCATTAGTCGAGAAAAATATTATTTACTCTGATTTTTTAGCCTCAAAACATTTAGGAACTACACTAACAAGAGTCGAGTCCCTAACAAAATATAATTTCCTCAAGCGACTTCAGTAAACAAGATAATTGCACGACCAACTGGCTGAGATAGATGTCCTGCGCAGTATAAACTCCGTCCACTGTCAAAAGCCTCGAGTTTAGACCGTATCATTCAGTTTTATTATGGTTACTTCTAAATGATGTAAAATATTAATGCAAAGAAATTTAAAATATACATTTTAAACTAATATACCAAAATATAATAAATTAATTTGAATTTGGAATCCGAAATTCATAATCAATATGCGTGTGGAAATACCAGATTGTAATAGGTGTTTTATGTGCATTCCTCTGCGTTACGGGATTATTATTATTGGTTGCTCGAATTTGGTGAGTTGTTTTTTCATTTTAACAGCTGATTATGTTGTGTCGGATACTCCAATAATGCTTTAAGGTCTGCCCTCTCACGTATAATACTGAAACAATATGAAGGAACCTCAACGTTCTATTTTACTTATCACTCTCAGAGATAGATTCCACAATCAGTAGACTAGAACACATTAGTAGCCAGAATTAAATGACAGTAATAGACAAGACGTAACTGTTTTGTCAGAATCACGAATTCTAGAACTTAAACTTAATTAAGTGTTTCGTCAGCAAAAATGGCGATAGGCTCGCCCCCTACCACATCATGACATGTAACATACTTGGCGAAGAGTGGGTGCCCTGGCTGCGCCTTTCCTTTCTGGGTTAATGCGTGATGTGTGTGTATGTTTGTGTCAGCAAAAAGTAGTTTCTTATTTTCCAGGTTTTGGACTTATGGGTACTATCATTGCAATCATCATGGCTGATGCACCGGGGCAATCAATCTTTTGCCCTGATGTCTTCTACTCTGATCACCTACAAAGGCGTGACCTTCAACGCGCAAATATGGTTGCCTATGTTGCTCTATGTGCTAGAGGTGATCTTCAACGTTGTTGTAGTAATAGGGGCTTTTATGGTAAGATAAAATTAAATTACTTTAAAAGATATAGTAATAATCATTATCAGGTGCAGAGTGGATTGCGTATGCCACTTGGTAGCCACATCGTAC
The DNA here is from genome assembly GCF_014839805.1 of Manduca sexta. Classification (NCBI taxonomy): domain Eukaryota; kingdom Metazoa; phylum Arthropoda; class Insecta; order Lepidoptera; family Sphingidae; genus Manduca; species Manduca sexta. The sequence goes on from NC_051125.1 coordinate 2,171,762, forward strand.
GACCTATTGAAATATTTACTGCTGTTTTAAGATCTTCTGCTCTTCCATCACACGTTCTTCGATGTGACCTGCAATTATAACGCCAAATGATCGCAACTATCCCACTATCAAGAACCACCAAATCAAAAATACCTCACCATCAAAAGAAAATATTGACTTGATTCATATAATTAGTAGACTAACTAAATATTTACGGCTTTATATTCCAGAAATGTATGAAATTATTGCGTATATACTATTACTATGGGATAACAACTCTACTAGCGACGTTTGTCACGTTCCTAGTGGTGGAATTAAGGATCCTTTTCAGATACTATAATATATTAGAAATTTGTATTACGTTCATGGGATTAGGTAAGTCTTTCTCGAGTTCATTAGCATTAGTATAACCTTAACCTCCTATTTTTATATCAGTTATTTGTTATTTAATGTCAACTTTTTTATCCGAGCAACGGAAAGGTTACTGACCTGATGGTAAGTGGATTGCAGTCCAAATAGAGTAACAACTGACGAAATTTGATTATTCCTCGCCAGTTGACACAATTATGCCGGCCTGTTTGAAACTGAATATACATAAGCCGGTCCCATAACGCGACGGTTACGTAGGTCACTGTAGCGACTTCTTAACGGTAGTCTGCCTTGGTGGTCGTATTAGGTGCGCGATACGACTTCCGCTCTGAGGGTCCGGGTTTGAATCCCGGATAAAGTGATGTTAGGGTTTTCTTCACAGTATTAGCCCGGGGTCCCAATTTATGCCCATTCTACGATAGCTTCACCCCCTATCACATCATGGGATGGAACACAAATGGCTGAAAGTTTTTTGCTATCATTGGACAGCTGCCTAATAAAGGCGTGTTTTGTGCGTTTTTTTAAGAATAATAACGTTTTTTCTTTCAGCATCGCACGCGTATTTATTGTTGCTAGTACGCTCGGAGATGTCGAAGACGCGTTACAAAGAGGAAAGCAGGAGTCATGAATACGAGAATCATTTGACTCAACATTACCCTCCCAATTGGCGGGAACCAAATGTGATATAAATTAAATTATATTTAGGCTATTTTTATTTAATTATTGTAATATTAAACCAATCTTCGTGTTTTTATAATATATTGATATGATGTATTTTGAGTTTTGATTCGTATATTTTATGAATGTTTTTTAAATAACGTTTATAACTTTAAGAGGGATAAAATCGGGATGTAAATAAAAGATATAATAAATAGGTTGATGGTTAAAAGTTAGTTACAATGTATTTAACCCAATAATAGATACTAATTTGATTTATAATTCACACAGGCCATACAAGTTATTGGAGCACAAGTTCATCTGAAGGTGAATATCACCGTAAACCATGAACTTGCACTTTAGCAGAGATATAGTTAGTGCTAAACAACATTCGAGAATGTTTAAGCGACCAACAACCCTATTATATACACAAAAAAGGATACTGGTACATACTATGTTCTTCTTTTCGCACATACCTCAAATCCCAATTATAACACCTCATAAGACAGACTAGTCTCGAATAAATGGATACATATACTTATTAATTCTTTTCATTGCTTTGAATGACGAGACGAACTTGCCGTTCGCCTGATGGTAAGCGACACGACCGCACATAACAGTAGAAACACCATCCGACACCTTGAATTATATTGTATTGTTTGGTATTCCACTGCGCTCGCCATCCTGAGACATGAGATGATATGTCTTATTTCGTCCAGTAGTTAAACTGGCTATGATGTCCTTCAAACCGAAACACAACAGTGATTATCCACTGATGCTTGCCGCCAGAAAAAGACATTGCAGTGATACCTACCCAGGCGGCCTCTCACATATGACAGACCTACCACCAGTTATAATTAAATACCAACGTTTCCAAAGTGCAACATTGCTCTTTTTTCTTCTCTTAAGTATACCAACGGTCTGCGCAGCAGGAAATGTCCCATTCAAGCTCTCTGAGGATGTTTTGTTAAGTCGCTTACTCAGTTAATCGGCTGGCATGTGTGCAGTGAGACGTGGTGAACTCTATGACCATTGCTGATAAAACATTATTCCGTGAACGTCTGTAAATAAGATAATTGCATGATCAACTAGCTGTGAGTTCCTCTCAGCATGGAATCGAACATCTCTGACGAAAATGGATTTTTTTTTTTGTAAATTAGGAATGATATTGATTTAACAGACCAACAATTAAATTCAGGATATATGTTAATTAAAATGCGGTTGGAAATACCAAAGTGTAATAGATGTTTTGTATTCGTTCCACTGCGTTACGGAATTATTATATTTGGATACTTGAATTTAGTAAGTCCTTTTTTATTATAACTTATATATAATTTGCCTGATGTATTATTGGTACAATCGGACAGACGATAGTTATCTTTAATTATAATGACATCGAGCTTACTATTTATTAGACATAATAAGGAATTGATTTTATGCCTAATGCCTGAAATGACTAAATGTACACCTGAATGTACTAAATGTCATACATTTATGATAACTTGACTATCCGAGGACGTAAATATCAAGTATATCTGTATTTTATTCGCTGTTCATCATATCCGTATGTCTACATTAAAAAATAAACCTAGTTCATATAATACAATAAATAAAAAATAAAGCAATAATTTTAGTTTTCTCAAAAAAATTTATTATGTTGTTTTTCTATCATTTTTTATTAGATTAGTTTTGTTCACTAAACTCTATCGAACAATCAGTTAGAGTTTTTAACAAAAAAAGTTTCCACGAATGATATCAGTTAACAAGATTTGTGACAATAACATGAGATATGATAATTATTATGCCCTCTGAACTCGGTTTTTCTCAATAAAAGTCATCTAAGACCGTTTTATGTTTTGTAGATTGTTGCGTATGCGCCGCTCGCATTCATATTATAACAATTAAAAATATTATATAATAATACATAGTTACTTTACTCATAATAATGCGTTGTGAAATACCAGTACTAAAAAGGTGTTTTATATGTTTTCCCCTGCGTTATCGAATTGTTATATTTGGATATTTGAATTTGGTGAGTGCTTTTTTATTGTTTTACAGGGCTCATATTCAGATATTTGGTTAAGTTGTGTTATGGAAAAATTACCGTATTGTAGTATAGATTTTAAGAAAATTGATCACATACAAACAGACAGCTTTTAGGGACTTTGAATTATAATATTTACAGATTGTATTTATATAGTTTACTTAAATTTATTTTTCTTATAATGATTTAAAAATGTCAAATAGTTTGTATTTGGTGCTATGTATTTTGAAATTATTATTACACAAAAAACATCATACCGTCACACCGAAAGGGTAGGTAGAGATACTTACACCTCTGCCAACCCCTTCGGGTTTGACAAGAGTCCAGACTCCAGTGTTAAATGACGCTATATAAAGCCTGCATTGTTTCCAGCTATTTGACCTGTTGGTACCGACAGTCGAGGCAGCATGGACGGCCGAGGCAGATTCTATATCAGACCTAACTGCCCGGACCATGGTTACATACAAAGGCGTTACATTCTCCTCGCAGTTGTGGGTACTACTGCTACTCTATCTGACTGATATCATATTTAATATTGTTCTACTCATCGGAGCTCATACGGTAAGACTGATCTTATTACTTTATCTTACTTATATTAAATGTTTGGATGTTTGTTAGTGCAGAAACAGCTGAATGGATTTAGATGAAATTTAGCACGCGTATAGACTATGTCCTGCATTAACACATACTTTAATAGATGACGCAATGGATCGTTAACATTTCTCGTCAGTTAATACTCTATCTGAGCCTACATCGCTTGCCTTCAGGTTCAGCAAGGAAGCAAAACAGTGTCCGCGTAAAAAAAATATGTTATAAAAAGTACTTAACTAATATAATATTTTGTTTGCAATGAATCGTCGATATTTCTCTTCACTTAGGACTCTATTTGGACCCACTTCGCTTACCTTCAGGTGGGTAGGTGCAGTGGGGTAACTACAGTACTTTGTCCGCATAAAAAATATGTTATGAAAGGTAATTAATCTAATATTTTTTTCAGAAACGAGTAAAACTAATGCAGATATACTACTATTACGGTATAGCAACATTCTTTGGATCAATTATCACGTTCCTAGTTTTGGAATTAAAGTTATTCTTCTTTTACATGAGCGTTTTGGCGCTCTCCTTAACCTTCATCGGATTATGTAAGTATTTTTATTTAAATTTAATTTGTAAAGCAAAGATACCCTTATATTATTGCTATGGAATCAGTTCACTTCATCGACACCGGAGTTATGATAAATTGTATTGGATAATCAAAAACTACAGAAGTTATTAAGTTTTCATCATAATTAGTGTGAATTGGTAACAATTCAAGTTATTGGACTTTAACTCTTTGCAATAAACATTTATATACTTTAATATATTTATGAAAAAATCGAGAAAAATAATGTGAAAAGTTAATAATGTAAAAATAACAACAATATTATCTTTTTTCAGTAACACACGCATATCTATTGCTGTTGGTGCGTTCCGAGATATCGAAGCCGCGTTACAAAGAGGACACGAATCAAGAATACGAGAACCATTTGGATGAACATCACCCACCCAATTGGCGGGAACCAGATATTGTGTAATTAGTAAATTATATAAATTATTTTAATATTATTTTTTTGTTTTAATATAACCTTCCAATTTATTTTTGCCGTGAATTGATGACTATATTTATCCCCGGCTTCCCTTTCAAAATAAAATTGTTATAAAAAGTTCCAATGGTCGGAGAGGAGTTAGCTATTTTCTGATATTTACATTTATTAATTTGGGAAACAAACAGAATAAATTATGAATAAAAATAAATGAATGTAAATTAAGGTTCTTAATCCAACACAGTTTCCACTGATAGGTAATGCATACATAGAAGAGAGTAGACGAAAATTAATTGACATTGCATAAAGAGTCAAGTCGTATATTTTATAATATCAAATATATTTTCTATAATACTACGTGTTGTCAGCGGCTTCGCCTGTGAGAAAAGCCTTCCCCGCTACAAAAGTCCCTAAAGACTGTAGCGATTGATAGTGCCACCTGAACGCCGCCTTCTTATTGAAAAAAATAATTACATCGCATCGTAAGATTATAAGTATTAGACTTTCTGGTGGTAAGATATACTATATATCCGCCCGGATAGCAACCACCGTACACCAGGTGTTAAAACCGCTATAGTGGCCCATGTAACTGTGTCACGTTCCAGGATTAGCCTGTGTACATCCGGCTCCAACAGGCCGACATAATTGTGTCGACTGTCGAAGGGTAATCATCTCTCGTCAGTCGACATTCCATTAGACCCCACTTCACTTATCATCAGGTGCAGTGATGCACAATTTTATGGTGTAACTTTGTAGTGTAATAAAAAGTCATGCAAATAAAACACAAGGCTTATTCTTACTTAACACATTTTTAAATTCTCTATTAAGAATAATGGCGGCCGAGGCAGGAAGCGTCCTATTTAAAGCAAGTCCAGAGGATGCTTTGTTGAATGCCTCAGTTAATCTGCAGGCATGTGTGTGAGATGTTATGTGTAGATATTTTATGTCTATCGGTAAAGTTGAACAAATGTTGGTTCCAAGTATTTGTTGAATTTGTCATTACGGGGATTTAATTCAATTTGTTGAAGTCTATTGTTTATTAGTGGTCTTGACCTCGCATTAGTCTTTGTATGGTGTGAAACTTGTGTTTTGTGAGTGAAGAGAATGTCAGTGGTGTACAAGATCGCGTCTTTTGTGAATTAAAATATTAGGAATTGTGCTTTAAGGTCTTAGAAAGAATTATTTTTATCCAGTGACGCCCAATCGGTGTTTTGTTTATTTCTTTAGCTCTCTGATTATTTTTCGTAAGAAAGAAAAAATAGGTTAAATCTGATTAATTAGATTTAATTCTATTACATCAAAATAAACAATCTTCAAGTTTTCTATCATCATGACAATATCATATTAAGGCGATACCTCAAGGTCCATTTTCATACATTTTGTTTCGGCTTTAATCTGGGTAACTAAACAAGTATTGGCAAGTTTTAGTTAGTGATTAGTTCTCGCAGTTGAAGAAAACGTAAAATAATTAATAATCATGGATATTTCTGCCTTTAAAATTTCGTCATATTAAATTTTAAAGGTCGAAATATCCATGATTATTAATTATTTTTACGTTTTTCTTTCAACTGCGAGAACTAATCACTAACTAGACGTGAATTTAAATTCTTTACTTGCCAATACTTGTTTAGTTACCCAGATTAAAGCCGAAACAAAATGTATGAAAATGGACCTTGAGGTATCGCCTTAAAAGTGTATTATCTAGATTTTCTTTAATAAATTAAAAAAAAACAATCAGAAAGCTCATAATAATCAAGCCAATAATTTTTATTAACCTTTAGTTCAGCTAGTCGATAAAATATTGTATTATCTGGAGGTAATAAATTGATTTAAGGAGAGGTTACAACTAACTTTAATCTAAGTTATTGAAATGACCCGAAGAATCCGCCCATACAAATCTTAAATTGAGATAATAATACGGATCTCCCACGCGATTAGGAATTATTTGATGTCTTTAAGTCTAGAATACAGAAACATTGGTATTTAGGTGCAAGTTCGACTCTACAATAATCAAAATATTTAAAAATTCTCCGCAAATAGTGAATAATTTTTATTGTTATAAAAATTTTTTTTTCCATTTCATCAAGGTTTCAAAAATCGTGGTAAATTTTATATTAAACCAAAATTTTGCTTGCGGCTCTGAACAAGTGAAAGATCTTCCCGAAATAAAAACGCCACTGTGTATTTACTTATTTGGGATAAAAATGGCATAATACTAAAGAGGGAGATGGTGTACCTGTGTAATTAACTTCCAAATCTTCACATTCTCTTTATTTATAATTAGTAAGATTACCTTGAATCTGTATAATATTACTAGCTTCCGCCCGCAGCTTCGCCCGCGTGGATTTCGGGTTTCAAAAATGGAGAAGGTGCTCAATTTGTCGGGATGTTTTTTTAATTTATGGTGGTATGCAGGTGGTCCGATTGTCCGGTCAGGGTCTGATGATGGGATCCTGGTGAAATCGAAGGAACTTTTAACCATTAAGGTTGCACACGAAATGACGGAAGCTTAAAAATGGAGTAACTTCTCCCGTTTTCCCAACATTTTCCATCACTGCTATGCTCCTATTAATTGTAGCGTGATGAAAAGTATACTATAACCAGCTCAGGAGTATGAAAAATAATTGTACCAAGTTAAGTTAAAATCCGTCGAGTAGTTTTTGTTTCTATAACGGTTATACAGACAGACAGACAAAAATTTTACTAATTGCATTTTTGGCATCAGTATCGATCCCTAATCACCCCCAGTTATTTTGGAAATATATTTCATGTACAGAATTGACCTCTCTACAGATTTATTATAAGTATAGATATGCAAAAGTAGCTCAAAAATTGTCCATAACGAAAACATGCATTTTAAAGTAAAACAAAAGAAATAATATCGTGAAGCCAACCAAATAACTAATGATATATTAAATTTTGTGACTGTTCAATTTAGTCGGGTCCGCGATATCACTTTTGTTGAGTTTCAGAACGCGACATTACATTATTATATTCTGTGCTCCAACGCACACTGCTTTGATGTTAGGAACACACCTACATTGCTTAGACAACAGTGAACTTTATACAATAGCAATAAAGCTCAAATTGACTCTACGTATTAGTTAGAAAACGTTTGTATGGGAAATAGAAAAATGCTGTTTTGAGGATTTTCCCGGCAATTATTCGAATTTTTCTCACCTTTTAAACCTTCCCTAGACCTCCACGAATAATTCAAGACCAAGATAAGATAAATCCGTTCAGCCGTTCTCGAGTTTTAGCGAGACTAACGAACAGCAATTCATTTATATATATATAGATTATAATGCCGAATATAGATAGTTTCTTTGTTTAAATATGCTAATCTCAGGAACTACTAAACCGATTTTGATTATTTTTTCACTGATAGGGAGGTAGCTTACTCTTGAATGTGAGGGAATACTTTTATCCCCGAAAAAATACGCAGGAGGAGCCGCAGGCAAAAGCTAGTCAGTATATTATAATTTTATTTAAATTAGGAACGTGACAATGAACGTGGGTGTCATATATCATGCGGTTCGATCACATGCGAATAGATATCACTAGACCAAATGTATTGTTGGATAATCAGTTCGAGGTCAGGACCTCCTAAGTGAGAAGACCTTGGACTATCTAGTATCTACAGTAATCAAATACAAGATATGCATTTGGAGTATATTAACTTCTGTGTTCAAATTGACATCATTTACAGCAGTGGAGGCTTTAGTAACCGCGAAATATCAGGCTTTCTTTAGGAGGACAGATGCTTTGTTGATTAACAAGGTGACCTAAAAAAGGATCTTAGAAGGTATTGGGCGAGAACCTGGACCTTTGCCCCATCCCTCCTCCTGTGATGGGGCAAAGGTCCAGGCCGTGATGTGTCCTCTAAGGCCACCACTGATTTACTAGATTACTGATGACGTACGGTCAACGTTGTAGTTTACTTTTTTGTAAGCGAGATTTCATCAAAATAGGCATTGCTACCCGAATAAAAGTATGGAGGAGACAAGAAGTGGAAAGAAACGAAATTGAGATCAAAGTTAAATAATTATGTGTAAAATACGCACCACTTGTGTCTACTCATTTTTAGAGAAAATTAATAATTACTAGTGAAAATTATTTATAATGATTATTAGAGAAAATTAAGTGCTTTATTTGATTATAATTTAGATCTAAATGTCTTCTTTCCACTTTTTGAGTTTTTCTTACGCCGTTTTACCAGGATACATAACTACCTCCAGAAAATAGACTTATAATGCTATACCGATGACAAAGTTCATAAAAAGACACTTGCAAACAATGACAAAACTGTGCCCATCGATCTGTCCCACGCTGCCTGTGGTTAGAAAGTGTTGCTTTTGCGTGCCTGTTCGCAAAGGAGTCACTATATTCGGATATGTTAATTTGGTAAGTTCACTTTCTTTATTTATGTAGGTTAGTACTTATGATAGAGAATTTGATGTTAATGATCAATTGTTAGCGTGCTTGAAGATAATACTAGTGCTTCATTAACTACGTGATTATAATATACTAATGCTAATTAGGGTATCTAAGTCTAGAATCTTTTCTTTTTTATTTGGTATTGTGGATGTTTTTGTGTCGCAGTAATTATTAATCATAGGGTCATATACTAGGTCGATTAACCTTTTACTTCTGAATTGAAGATAACTGTTGGTTATTTTTACGTCATCAATGAACAAGAATATTATCATCAGCTACAGGAAAACAACTTCTTAATATAGGCCTGGTATTGTACCTCTGAGTACCTCTTCGGGAATAAAGATGGTATTGTGTGTATGCAGATGAATCTTTTTTGAATTGTACTAAATAAATAAGTTTCATGTTCAAATTATCTAGTTAACATATTGTAGCAAATTGGCACAACATTTACTATTACTGGTTACAGCGGGTTTTCTACCGTGAGAATAATGATCTTATCCTGGAGTGTTGAGTTACAGGTTTAGAATATCTAATTACCAGACAGTTTTTCTGAAACACAATTGGCTTGGATTAGTACCACTCTCTTACATAATATCAATGTAGAGCGCCAGCTTTGCTTTGTCGCGCTGGTCAGTAAATATCTAGTCTTTGAAATTCATTCCCTATAAATAACGGCATTAAATTATTACCTGTTATCTCTAATCAGTAATGTTTGCCTCTGTTTCAGCAGCTTTTGCAATCTTAAGTAGTAGTCTTATGTTTATTTCATGGCAATAAGTGGACAACGTCTGCACACCTTAGACTGACAACATAAGCTAGTATTGGAACTAATCCAATACTAATTTCTTCAATTTCAGGTGCTATCCCTGCTCTCCCTGCCGCTGCTGGTGTTCCTGGTGGTGGAACAAATGACTACTCCCAAAGCAGAGCAGCCTACTGCCAAGCCTCTGGAGGAGACGCATGATCACCTGGATCCACTGATCCATCTATCCTTAACCATAGCCTTCATCACTGTAGACGTCACAATGACTATTGTGTTGCTGGTCGGAGCACATAAGGTAATTTACAGCCGTTATCAATAAAAGATCCCAATCTCAATCTTCAATCCGATTCCGAGAATGTACTAATCAAAAGAAGTCATTTGTAAGCATATTAAAAAACTTAGTTCTGATTGGTCTATTTTTGAAATAGATCGAAAAAAGCGATTAGGATCGTTTATTCAAAATGGCAGTTAGTGGTATATTTACCACTAACTGCCATTTTGAATAAACGATTTTATTCTGAACCTCTAAGGTTCCATGGTGCCTTGAGCCTTGAAGGTCTCTTGACACCTACTGTATACTATTCTAAAGAGATTTTTAGAGAAACTATCTAAGCGTGCTACGTCAGTTCATATTAGATTTGTTAAATGAGCCAGCATGATTAAAAAAAATATTTAATTCTAGAATTTCATTCTTTAACCATCTAGATGAGTTTTGTTAAACTATGTAATTTAGATTATGATGTTTACATTCAGTATTAAACAAATAGTTAAAACAACTTCTCAAATATATTTTTCCTTTTTTTCCGTTACTCAATAAAGTATTGTTAGTTACATAACTTCATAAATAACTATATTATGTACATATTTTAACCTCACTCATTCAACATTAATTATGTTGAATGTTTGCAGGAAAGGTTTATAGCCTGGAAAACTCTTTAGAAAAACTATTATATACTTTCAGAAAAAGAAGTCACTGCTCAAGATATACTTGTACTTCGGGATTGTGTTCCAACTGCTGACCCTGTGTGTGGACCTGGCCTACTTCGACTACGTAGAATACATAGAAAATACTGTCTACTTCTTTTTCTTAGGTCAGTAATTTTTCTTCTTACCCTTTTCTTTATTTATTTCTCTATTGTACATATGTACAAGAGGAAAAAAGACATATTATATCCACTTATAATAGAGTACAATTGGCGTTCTTATCACTCGAGGCAATATCTAACACACAACCATATGGCATGGACATTGAAAAGGAAAAAGAAAGGGCATTTGTGGTGTACACTGCATGGATAGACTACTAAGATTTTACTACTGTTTTTATAGCTAAAAAACTAATACCCAATTCGCCTTTAGCATCATCCGAAGTATTTTATAGAATATTCAAACTCGAGGCTGGATCCACTATATTCTGTGTCATATAACAAAACCGTATGAAATTGATACATCAACGTCTAATCGGTGTAGTTTGCGAAATATTATAACTGCATATTATACAAAACGGGTATTAATATTGCGGTTCCTTAGGCCTTGCAATTTTATAATTGATCACATAATACGGAGTTACATAAAACCCTGCAAAACTAATATATAAATATTTTTTTATTTGTTTTATCGTGAAATATCGGTAAATATTGTAACGTTGACTGGACAACCTACCATTGGCAAAGTTTCCATACAACCCGATTTTTAGTGGCTTTCCTCTTAGGCTTATTAAAATTTGTTTTTGTTTTCTGTTAAATTGACCACGCTATGTTTATTAAGGCAATTTTTGTAGCCTCGGGTTACCTTTTGAAAAATTTCAATCTTCGCCACTGAGACCTACAGTCTTCAAAACATATGGAGAAAATTATAATATAAAAAACCGCGTTGAAATCCGAAAACTATTTTTATTTATATGTCTAAAATTCGCGTAAACATAAAAAAGCATCATGATGAGAGATTATTGTGTGTCACCAGTCGACATAATTATGCGGGACTTTTCAAATGCATATAAGCATTGTATATAATATATAGTAGTGTATATGTATACGGAGGGTCATAGTAGACGGTATACGTTACAAAGTATTAATTGAGTATAACAATTTATAACTACTATTAAATGTTCTATTACCACAACTTGAAGTCTCGTCCTGCACTTATAAGGTAAACAGAAACGTAACGCAAGACATATTATGACAAGAAAACTGGTTTTACAATATTTATAAGTTTCCGTTCAATAACATACACTTTTACTCATTGAAACTGGAGAAAACAGAACAGCGAGGTGCGTAACTGATGTTTCCTTTGGAATTATTCATGCGATTAGACGGTATCTTACTCTTACCAATATTATAAATGAGAAAGTATGTGCATATTTGTGACAGACTAGTTAGCTTGCGCTAATAATGAAAATATCATTTAATAATAATTATTATACCTTTTTATTTTGAAATTATTTTTATGCATAATATACATACACATATGTGCATAGATAAAAAAAAAAAAAAATATCACCTCCGATGGCGAGCCAACGAAACCACCGGCGGGTAGGGGATTCAAAGTAAGATATTTTCTCACGATGCGTGCCATCAATACTGCCGTCTGCATCTGCCCCTACACCAATGGCCAATTGGGAACTTCTGGAGGTGTTGGTTGCGACTCTTTGGTATCCATCTATTATTATAATAATCAGTTGTAATTATTATTAACATGTATCTTATTAACCTATCATAAGTGCAAATATGTTTGCCTACATCACTAATAAATTATTTTATTTTTTATAATTAGTCTTCATATTTCAATTAAAGTACTTGAAATTCATTAATTAAGCTATGATCAAACAGAGGACGGGGCTTGACGGCGACGTAACGCTGGTGGGACGGCGACGAGACGCTGACGGGACGTGAACAGTCTGTAATATACTAGTTAATATAGAATATATATTATGTCATACAAAACCGTCGGGCTCGGCGCTCTACTTCACATAGAGTCGAGCATCAGCGTCGCGTTTCCCTCCTGCCTCGTCTGTTGTTTGACGAAAGCTTGGTTTTGTTATCATACTGGCTATAGGCTATCATCAGCATACTATCTACACGAAACACACCAAGATAAGAAGTGTCCGAAGCTGAACATGTGCATATTCCATGAATTAGTGTTCTGCCTGGAACAAAACGTCGATTCGAGACTCACCAACATAGTAATAAAATAGTGAAGTCTGTTCTTTCAGGCCAAGGGATATTATTAAGTATTATATTGAAACATAGATGTTATAAGAGATAGTGGCGATGAACTTCTTATATAATCTAATTATAAATAAACATATTCCTATTATATTATAAAACATTACAGTAGAAGTTAACGCTCTACATTTTGTCATATTTCGTTCATGCGTTGCACAGTGATGCAACTAGCGTCGCATGCGCAGACGCAGCAATTTTACCGACTCGTGTTACCATTGCGAAATTACATTTTCGCATTCAGCCTCAATTTCAAGACAATACGTTACGAAATGTCTGAAATAAATCTTTAATAATCTGCTTTGTGCATTATAAGTATTTTTTAGCTTATTTATTTACAAAAAAAAGAAAAACATTTTACTGTCCTTATGACATTGGATTTTGCATTTTAATCTTAGGGCTCAAAGTTCAGTTTGCTGATAATCAATATTTAACTCACTTCAATACCAAAAACAGTAATTTCCTAAATATATTTTAACGATTCCGTATCGAAACAAAATAAATAATAACTGTACTAGTTACATCACTCTAACCCTTCAGAATTTTAGACATGATAAATTACTTTGTACTTCAACAACGAATAATGAAAGTCATTTTCACTTACAGAATCGACTCTGGCCCTCCAGTATTTTTTGCTATATGATTTTATACTTCAATAATCCACAATAAAAGTTATTTTTCGTTGCAGCATTGAACGTGTACCTCCTATTTCTGGTGAATAGCACCATCCACGTGATCGAGGAGAGCTCGGAGGTGCAATACGTGGTGTACCAGGAGACACGCCAGAGCGCGTAGCAGGCACTCAACTTAATACCTCAGCTTTGTACATAATAGTAAAGACATTCACAAATTGACCGAGTATTTTTATTATCCTTCTAGGTTTTGTTGGCGACTTCTTCTTTTTTATGGACACGGCAGGGACCCCACTGCTCCTGAAGGTAAGTGGAGTGGGGTCCAATAGAATATCGACTGACGAGAGTTGATTACTCCTCGACAGCTGACACAATTATGACAGCATCTTGGAATCGGCTATAAAGAGGCTTATCCCGGAACGCAACCCACTTACGCCCACATATACACATGCTGATCCAGAACGCGACGACCTTAAGTGGGCCATTATGGCGTGTTTTAACACCTAGTCTACCGTCTACAGTGGTGCTATCCAGGCGGACATAAAATATATCCTATCACCGGCAAAGATATGTCCACGTGAAAGGCTTCCCCTACTACGCAGGTCCCTAAAACACTGTAGCTATTTATAAAGCAATCTGTATGACATCAGCGTCATCTACTTAAAATTCAGATTTAAATAATTCCATTATTTCCCATGGGAGCAAATTACCGGGATAAAAAGTAGCCTATGTGTTAATCCAAGACATGGTCTATACATCTGAAATTTCATATAAATTGGTTCAACTGTTTTTGCATTTACATCTGACAAACATTCAAACATTTTCACAAATTTACTTGTACCCATTTCTAAAATTAGTTAGATTATGTAATAGCCTAGATGACATACAAAAATAGCAGATTGATATTGGAAACAACTAGCATAAGACATATATAGATTAACATTAGATATAACGTTAGGTCTTTGGCCGCTTAGACTATAAATAATCTATGTAATTATAGATCTTACTATGCAATCATATATTGTAATCTAGATCAAGATCATAGAAGCGTATCGGTCAGCCACATCGATGAATGCATTCAACACTTGTTAATAGGTAATCGCCTCAATGGATAGCAACTTATGGGTTGTGAGCCGTGAGGTTCTGATTTCGAATTCCAGGTCGAGGAAAAAACATCTGGAGTGTTCGGTATGACATTAATACTGGCTTATATTATGTTGCAGGACGTATTAGCTTTCATCGATTAGTTTAATAGATTTCATCCAAATCCATTCATCCATGCATTTACATGTGACATCTTCAAACGCTTTCACTTTTATATTAGTAGGAATCAGGATGCATCCGAACTTGGCAGTAAGAAGATTGACCGTAAGAAAGCAATCTGACAACCGGTATCTCTGACATTGACCCTGGAGAAGCGAAAGTCACGCGCGTACTTTCCTATGTGACGTGCATATCGAACGTACGCTCGTAGACCGGCTCTCTGGGTGTCCAGTAAACATTAAGGGTCTTATTTATAATTATTCCTTAGGGACTGCTAATTCCACCTTTTTAAAACAATGAAGTATAAAGTTATAATAACGGAATTACACAAGTATTACAAGAAATTCAAAATAAATACCTTTTGGGTAACAGCTTGTTGTTTCGCATACGAAATCATAATGATTTCCTTACCCTATTACGCACCTTGTAAACGCAGGCAGAAACTTTTTTTTTATATTATGGGCGGTAAATACTGGAGATATGACTCGCTTTCACGATAGCGATCTACCCCTCAAAATGTGGTATAAAATACGACTCGAACATCCGTGTCGTTGGTTTGTGATTGGTCGAGAGGACAACACGTGACTTACACGTTGGTCTCACGACCAATCACAATGCAACGACGCAGACTCTCATCAGTTTTTTAGCCTCGTTCGAAGATTGTGCTTTAAAAATCTCAGTAGATATTTATTAAGAATTCTCGATGTTTTCTATAATATGGATTTACTTCACTTATAAGTGCTACATATATTTTTATTTATTTAGCATGCCAACAGCATAATATAACAATATAAAATAATATATTAGATAGATAGAAGAAATCGACTTATTCTAAAGGATATGGTAAAGCAACCATTTAGCAGTTTACGATTGCATTTATGTTGTAGAATCATCATCAATCAACTTATTGGATAGTTACCTTTAACTATGCATAGAACTTTTAACTCTTTGTCTTTAAAACGACTTAGTAGCTAAATGATTCATACTCCATTTAAAACTATGTATTTCTCGATTGGTTCGATGGTGTAGTTATAATGAAGTACGACTACTCCGCTGAGGTCTTGGGTTTAAATCCCGAGTTGGGCAATTTAATTGGGTTTTTCTGTATCAGTATCAGCCCGGAGTCTGGAATTCGTACCTGATATGGTGATAGGCTCGTCCCTTTCACATCATGTGATGGCACATATTATTATATGTATATGGCGAAAATAAGCGGCGATAGCCTAGTTGGGTGTGGAACAGACTGCCAAGACGAATGTCCGCTGGTTCAAATCCCAAGGGCACACACCTCTGACTTTTCTAAAAAATCATGTGTGTATTCTTTGTGAATTTATCGTTCGCTTTAACGGTGAAGGAAAACATCGTGAGGAAACCTGCACATCTGAGAAATTCTCTATAGGAATTTCGAAGGTGTATGAAGTCTACCAATCCGCACTAGGCCAGCGCGGTGGACTAAGGCCTAATTCCTCTCAGTAGTAGAGGAGGCCCGTGCTCAGCAGTGGGCAAGTATATAATACAGGGCTGATATTATTATTATTATATGGCGAAAAATGAATTACATGGTTGCACCTCTGTTTATCTATTCGAGGATAAAGAAATGATATGTGAGTGCGTGTTATTAATAACGATTTTTATATTTATTTTAAGTTCTGATATTAAATGATTGTGTTGTGGTTTCGGTCGATATCGATGTTTCCACGAAGACTTGTGGTTAATTATAGATTAATACCATATAATAAATATTATAATTCTTTTGTACGTACACGAGGTCTATTGGAGCATATCAAGCAATCTGAGTGAAGGTTTATGTAAATATGAGAATCGAATCGTCTCAGAGTCTAAACAAGGTGATCTTCCCACGAAGGAGTCAGGGTTGTCACTCTTAGTTGTTTTATAAACCATTTTGCACCTGTTTTTATCTAGCGCATACCCTTGTTTAAGGGGTGTCCTAAATTCACAGATACGACTTTTTGTCTTTAAAAATATTTCATTAGGTTCTTATAAATATAATTATAGTAAATAGAATACTGTAAATCATGGCTGTATTTTTAGAGTACTTTAAATATACCTAATAAAAAAATATATGTGCGAGTGATGAGGTTCAAAATATGAAACTAGTTTTATGATTATTAAATGTTTTGACCAAAGTCTTAGTTATCTTAACTTTCAAACTTACACAAAACCTATCCACTATAATAGTAACTAACGTATCTGTGAATAATTCTATATAAACATTGCTGTCCCTATTCGCCCCTGGATCCCTATTAGCCCTATTATAAGTACTATTAAAATAAAGGTATTTCTATTAAATGGCAGCCTTAAAGCAAGAACAGCCAGTATTTACCTCAGTAACCGATTATCAACACATCTCGACTGGTAGTATCTATATAGAGTTGTGTGCACTGTGATAACGAACACAAAGATGTGATAACGTAAATAATTTTTATCTAACTGTAAACCGAAGCTGTATGTCGAACAAAGAAAGACAAGTTTCAATTATAATGGTTGTGATTTGGTTGAGGATAGTAATAGACGACAATTATTTTGTTATTGTTACAGCATAAGCCTGCCAAAAACCAAAATATTTGATTTTAAATGTCTCTGTCACCTACAAACCATAAAAATCATGAATACGCTGCCAGCCTAAAAAGAAACCTGTAAAGAAGGGTGAAGGTTCAATTTATAATAAAGAAGTCCGTCTACACACAATCAGACCATATCATGACCGTGCTATGAACGTATCAGACACGGAAAACACGTAACAGATTACTACGCCCACTAAAACGTAATGTATCATACACGTGCATAACGAATTTAGTGACCAAAGTATCGTCGCATCCCATACACGGAGCGTAGCAGCACCGGCAAAATAATTTTACCGACAATTGTTGATGGTGTGTGCATGGAACGCGACGGGGTTGGTAAGTAAGGGAACGGTCTAGTGGGAATAGTTTCATACATTTTATTACAAAAACATTTTTTTAACATGACACATTCAGAGCATGACACGATGTACAGAAGAGACCTATTAATACCAACTATGAATAACTTGATATATTTTTTGGCACGCCCTTCTCTATTACTAGGAAAGTTTAGGCCTTAGTATACCGCGCTCGCCTAGTGATGGATGGCAGACTTCAACTACTTAGAAATTCTTGTAGAGAATTCCTAGGTAAGTATTCTCATAATCTTTTCCTCCAACGTTAAAGCGAGGGATAATTGATAAGGAAGACACGAGTAATTGTAGAAAATCAGATGTTTATATCTTGGGGGCTGGAATAGAGCCTGCGTCCTATCTTGGCAGTCCATTCCACTTTAAACTAGGACATCGTCGCTTATTAATAATAATAATAATAATATCAGTCCTGTATTATATACTTGCCCACTGCTGAGCACGGGCCTCGTCTACTACTGAGAGGGATTAGGCCTTAGTCCACCACGCTGGCCTAGTGCGGATTGGTAGACTTCACACACCCTCGAAATTCCTATAGAGAACTTCTCAGGTATGCAGGTTTCCTCACGATGTTTTCCTTCACCGTCGCTTATTATTCGGCTTAAATTATTTTCATAATTACATCTTTAGTAAACAATAACATTTTAATTAATATGCCGCCAATTCTCCGTAATTACATTATGTAGGCAGACACAAATAATTGTAATCCAAAACTCAGAGACACAACTCTATAATAGTCAAGAGCTGCGGCGGCGCAGTTGCGCAGTGTCAGTGATAGAGAAGTCTCGTACCTCGCCGGTCGCCTCACTATGTCGGCCACGCTGCAAACAAGTTTGAAGTAAGTCGGCGAAAGTTTTATCTAGGTTATGTTGTGACGTCATATTGTCTGTGTTTTGTTTGTGCTGTGGTTTGTACTGCGGATTTGGGTATGTTTTTTATTTACAGTATTGATATGCATTGATTATTAAATAGTTGATTTCTATGAAAATTAGACACTACTTCAATTATAGTATTTATTTAATTAATTATTGATTGAAAATATTGAAGAAACCTCCTAAGTATAAGTACTTTTTATTTATTATACTTCAATAACTTTAGCAACAGTTTCATAGTCATGACAATGTGCAGCGTCTGCTCTGAGCCTTAAATTTCAATTTCTATTTTCTTTATTTCTATAAACAAATAAATAGAAAATGCGAATGCTCTGACTTTCGACTCTGAAACATCATCGCTTATTCTGTGAATATAAATATGAGCCTGTCGTAGTGTTATTGTTGATCTAATTAGTGAATTAACTGTATTATTATTGTTATTTGTGCACGTGAAGAACATTTGACCCATAACATAATTGTTATTGCAATAACTTTATAGTTAAAGAGCTATGTAATAAGGAATTCTCATAATTTCTAATAATAAAATAATTGAAACAAAATATATTAGAATTTTTGATAATAATAAAATAAACAAAAGATTTGATTTCTAATATAAATATAATTTAAACAAAATATATTATAATTTTTATAATAATAAAATGAACTGAGTTTTTGATGATCTTAAACAATGAATAATTGTAAGATTGAAATTCTTAGCTACATAAATGAAAAATTTACAAAAAATCGTCTATAATATTGCGATTAGTAGGGTCATTTATGCTTGAGTCTTAAAGTTGGCACAAAATTAACTTCTCAAGTAAGTAAGTAACTCTCTTTTATATCAAGTTGGGTGAATTGAGTTTGCTTGTCGAGATGAGGTGGGGTAAACAAATTAGTCATCCAATTGGTATACAATGTGAGAAAGAGTACCTTTGGACCTTAGTCCTAGTAATCTCAAACTTTTTATTTTATATAAGCTTTTTTGAGAAGAATTAATATTATCCCAGTCCAATTGGCATATTAGTGCAGAAAACAAAACTGCATATCGTATCAAATACAGCTGCTCTTCAAAACTTTTGATGGTGGTAGGATATATTTTATATTCGCCCAGTTTGCGACCATCTGCTATGGCCCGTTATGCTGTTATGTCCCATCATAGTCGCCCTAATGATTATCGCGTTCCGGCATCAGCCTTTGTATATCCCGATCCTACAGGCCGGCATAATTGTGTCAACTGCCGAGAGGTAATCATCTCTCTTCAATCGACATTATATTGGACCCCACTTACCATCAGGTACATCAGGTATAGTAACTTTTGCGTGCGAGTAAACAAACTTAGTTTCCTGTCATTACCACCTCACATTTAAAGCAGCAATCATCTTCATATCATAATTTGGTATTTAAATCAGAATACAATACGTATTTCCTGTATGTTCGTTATAATTATACTAGTGGCCTCGAAAGAAAAACATAAGGTCGCGAGTTCGGATGCGTCGAGTCAAAACATTATGTGAAATATTAGGTTTCCGCATACTTATGCAGAAAAACGAATGGATTTAAAGCGTTGAGGAAATATTATCTCTATATTATGTACAATTTAGAGATAGTTATAGGAATAAAATTGTAGTGCCTATTTTATCTTTTACCTACAACTCTAAGGCGTAATGCAAATTAAGTTACGTTTACCCGACAACTTATAGTCTTTCTTGATCTCTCTCTTTTATTTTAATTATAATCATCTCTTTAATCATTACAGTTTGATACATTAAGGGTGAATTTCGCTTCACATCTTAGAACTCAACTCAACACTCTCGTAGTACAGGCCCGTGACCAGCAATAAGACGACATACGGAACAGAAATTTTACTGTTCTTTTTTACAATTATTTGTCGACTATTAATCATAAGTCCAAATCTTAGGAGTCAACACAACACTCTCATAGCAGGGGCCCGTGACAAATAGTGGGTCGATATATGGAACAGAAAAATTTACTGTTCGTATTTCTGCAATTATTTTTATACTCATCACAATTACTTATAAGTCCACATATACAAACATTAATTGAGTCATCAAGGCGCCAGGATATGAGCTAATTTGTTTAGCAAACACGACTCCACAAACTAATCTGGGACCTTGCTCTATATTACCACAGATATTACATGCTATATTATTATACAGTTATATTATTTTATTCGATAAGTCGGAAAGCAAGACCACATGATGTTAAGTGATCTACCGTTATTAAACACCCACACGCAATAGTAAACATCTATGTATTATGATTCTATATATAGTTTCACCTGCAACCCACCCAACTTCGCACCGGCACACATCACCTTTTAAATAAATAAATTCCGTCCCATGATGTGATAGGGGGCGATCCTATCGCCATATCGGGAACAAATTCCAGACTCTGGGCTGATACTGAGCAGAAAAACCCAAGTATCACTTTGCCCAAGTGGGATTCGAACCCAGGACCTCAGAGCGCTGCTGTACCGCGCATGCACTACAATTACGCCATCGAGGACCGAGGCTTCGCATCGACAAAAATAATTATCGATAGCCAAATTTTTAGTAGTCCAATTGCTACCAAACTTCATTAGATCACCCACAGACCTTATCTGAGGATTACCTAAAGAACATCATTCAAATTGCTCGGGCCGTGTTGAAGTCCATAATAGACATACGTACATTTATATATGTATTTTCATTAACAGAATGCTTCACTACGTAAACACAATACACAACTATTTTGATATAAAAAGCAGATGAAATCGTGAGCCAAGGCGTGTCTAATTGTTTATCTAATTAACGACGCTATCAAATATCCGGCCATCCGACATTTAACAAATTGGATGAAGCATAAATGTGTGTCCACAATTTCCAAGTAACGTCCATTATCATAAGTATGTTTATACAACTCCCTAATTATGTTCTTGTTTTATATTCTGACGGCAAAGGAACGCTTTCGCGGAATATTTATCTTACAGTTTATAAATAGTTAGAACAAATCTCCCACTGTCCACTTTTCGGACAAAGGGAACTATATGATTAAGTTAATTCAGAATGTTTTTATCGGTTTAGAGGTTTCTGCGTTTACATTAAACAAACATTCAAACATCTACACAAAATAAATTGATGTAATTAAGAAATATAAAATGATAATAGACACGTAAGGTTACCTTACTTTCCTTATACGTTACAATGTATGAGAACGAAAATATTAACATATTATAATGTAACGCCGGGTTTGGTAATTAAGAGTGTTGTGAACAAATAGACTGATCGATTTAAATTCTTCAGTGTATAGATACTAAGGCCAAGAAAGTAAAAAACCTCGACATATTGTGGTATAGAATAGAATTTTATTCTTGTACTGGCAACGCACATTTTAAAACGAAAAAGCAATAGGGGCGTCTTTAAAAAAGTTTTTTAATTCCCTGACCAGACTAGAAATAAAAAAAAATAAACGTATTTACTAAACTCATCGCTTGAAATAGCAATAGTACGGCTATCTCTATTCATCTAAATAATTAAACATCTATGCCAGTGATATGGGGTCATTCACCGCAGGTAACACGTGTAGTGGCTAAAAATATCGGGTCCCTCTTGGAGTGCATGTTAAGCACTCCATGGATGTAGCCAAAATAAGCCGTAAACTCGAGTAGTTTAAAAAATTTAACGCAAGACGGACGGTGAGTCATAGCAAAGGAATTGAAAATAACTACGAATTGTAATAAAGTTTCTTTTCCTTGTATAAAGAACAAATACAAGTATATATCCACGATTCCTATATACGGCCAATACTAGCTATAGGACGGACATTGCTAAACATACACAGACACATCACGCATTTATCCCCAAAAGGGTATGCAGAGGCGCAACCAGGGCACTCACTTTTCGCCCAGTATGTTCTGGCCCATGATATGATAGGGGGCGAGCCTATTGGCATATTGGGCTTAAATTCTCGCTTCCAGGCTCATACTGAGCAGAAAGACCCAAATATCACTTTACCCGAACCGGGACTTGAACCCAGGGCCTCAAATCGCTGCCGTACAGTGGATGCAGTACAACTACGCCACCGAAGCAGTCATACAACTGAAAATATATATCAATGTTTGAAGACCGATTTTCTTGAAACAGTGTAAATTACACTACTTGCAAATTATATCAGAACTCTTATACGACATATCCTTTAATTTCATGCCAGTCAAGAAAACAAATAACTGAGTTCCCACTAGGCAACTTGATAAAGGCCATTGGCATCCGTAAAAACTCAGGTTCTGTCCATTGTTTTGAATTTTTCTAACCACGGTCACAGTTGGGAAGTGTTGTGTAAACTGTTGCCTTGGCGATGTAACTGGCTCTGATGTTTCTTAATATTGAGGCCTCAGTGATCACCACAATGACGTAAATTATACTCTAAAAACTCGATGATAAGCAACTTTTTACGATGAACGGAAAAAATCAGACCAATATACTTTTTTTGTAATTATTAATTTATTTTTTAAGCTTGATTTTATAACAGGCCACTATTTTTATTAATTTAAAAAAATAAAATCATACGAACCGTTGGGTTTAATTCAATATAATTAATTTTAATCATGTCCATTACGATAATTAATATTGTAAATGGCGCCAAAAATTATAACTCCAAAACATCATTTTTAAATTGCAAAAATCTGGTCAGTATTTCAAGGACAAACTCAGAGGCGGCAAAACAAAATACAAAATAACTGTAGAACAATGGACGCTGGCAATACTTTTTGCTAGATAGCGACATTTTCTCGACACAAGTTAATATGTTATTAAATTCTCACACAATAGAATATATTATTATGTAACTTAAATATTAAATTTAGATCTAGCGTCACTAAAAACATTAAGGTATTTATTTTCAGACACTTTAACGTAACTACACTAGTTGTAGGTATTGTCACGTGTAGTAGTCCAGAAAAAATACGACATAAATACACTTTCTTGCAGTATGATAGCTTGTTTATGTTCTCAACATTTAAGAGTATTCACTTTTTCCTCTACATTAGGTGGGCTGGGAAATTTCTAGATTATAATTTATTTATCTATTATCAATTATACAATAATACATTTACAGAAAGACTAGAGAGTACCTACTTATAAAAACTAAGTCTGAATACATAATTAAGTATAATAAAGTATATAGCATTCTCTAATTATATTGACATACACCAAGTTAAGTACATATGGGTATAACTATATATTATAAAAGTTTTACAATCCAAATAAACATCCAGAAACTATAAAAGAAAGTAACAGTGATATATTATGGCTGTATAGTAAGTTCGTATGCATGTCGATATATTTACTACAGCTACTCAACAGGTTGCGAAGTCAGAACACTGGAGAGAACCATCAAAATATTTTCATTATAATATGAAATTGCTGGTGTTAGGATATATTTTATATCCAGCCGGATAGCGACCACCCTGCACAAGGTGTTAAAACCCGCCATAGTGGCCCTCGTACGTGTGTCGCGTTCCGGGACCAGCCTGTGTGTATTCGGTTCAACCAGGCCGGCATAATAGTGTCGACTGACGAGGGCTAATCATCTCTCGTCAGTCGACATTCTATTGGACTCCATTCCACTCACCATCAGGTGCAGTAGACTCAGTGCACGAATACAAAAAATCAAACAATGTAAGTTTTATAGATTGTTAAACTTGGTTAGCGAACCTCGCGGTTATACGTCATTTGACATTGCTATTGTTGTCCACAACCATAGCATTATATACATAATGTTATCAGCCGCGACTCTTATCTGATAACATTAATTAGAGTTTAACATTTCGGTTTAATTATGTATTATTCTTTGTTATGATCTTGTAATTACAAAGAAACGAGATAGCCTGTTTGGTGAAACAAAGACCCGAAAATATTAAAATAATGCCGTTTTGCTCAAGCTGCGGTCCGCGAGGCTTTTGAATGCGACCTCGATATAAACTGCAAATGACCCTCCCAATTTAAAAAAATACTAAGACTAAAGAGACTTTCCCCCTGATCCGCTGAAGCTGTGTGTTCACCTTATGAGAACAAAATAATTCAGTTAAATGTGAATACTTATTATCTATTAAAATATATGAAACGTCAAAGGTTCATCTTCTATCTTCTATCTATACTTATAATAAATCTGTAGAGAGGTCAATTCTGTACATGAAATATATTTCCAAAATAATTATCAGGGGGTGATTAGGGATCGATACTGATGCCAAAAATGCAATTAGTAAAATTTTTGTCTGTCTGTCTGTCTGTCTTTCTGTCTGTCTGTCTGTCTGTCTGTCTGTCTGTCTGTCTGTCTGTCTGTCTGTCTGTATAACCGTTATAGAAACAAAAACTACTCGACGGATTTTAACGAAACTTGGTACAATTATTTTTCATACTCCTGTGCTGGTTATAGTATACTTTTCATCACGCTACAATTAATCGGAGCAGAGCAGTGAAGGGAAATGTTGGGAAAACGGGAGAAGTTACTCCATTTTTTAAGCTTCCGTCGCGTGTGCAACCTTAATGGTAAAGCTACATAGAAATCATGTATGACGGAAATGTTCTCCTTAAAATTATGTAAAAAATATCCCACGACAGCATATGTCTATCTTTTATGGTTGACTCACAATGACACGTGTAACTCCCGATAGCTTAGCAGTTCGAAGTTTCCTCATTATATTTGTTTACTAATCTTAGGAACTATCGGTCCAAACTGAAAAAATCTTTTTGCGTTGGATAGCCCTTTATTTGTGGATTGCTATAGGCTATATATCATCACGCTATACCCAATAGGAGCGAAGCAGCAATGGCTAATCTCTGGAACTACCGGTCCAAACTGAAAAATTCTTTTTGCGTTGGATAGCCCTTTGTTCGTGGAGTGCTCTAAGTTATATATCATCACGCTATGACCAATAGGAGCGGAGCAGTGATGGCTAATCTTAGGAACTACTAGTTTGAACTGAAAAATTCGTTTTGTGTTGGATAGCCCTTTATTTGTGGGGTGCTATAGGCTGTATATCATCACGCTATGACCAATAGGAGCGGAGCAGTAATGAAACATGTTACAAATACGGGGACAATTTAATCGTTTTGAGAGCTTCCGTTGCGTGCGCTGCGTAAACGGTTAAAGTTATGCAACAATGATGTATGTCGGGATTATTCCTCTTAAAAAGTTCTAAAAAAATATATTATAAAACAAAAGTCCCCCGCTGCATCCGTTTGCCTGAACGTCTTAAACTCAAAAACTACCCAACGTATTAAGATAAAATTTGGTATGGAGACAGTTTGAAACCCTGGGAAGAACATAGGCTCCCGGGAAACTACTACTTTTATAATGGAAAACTTTAGCCTGAAAAACTTTATAACGCGGGCGGAGCCGCGAGCAAAAGCTAGTCATGACTAATAACATGACAAAAAGAAAAATACAACAAAGGAATAATTACTCAATCATTTTTTTTCCTTTACTACAATTTTTTTATGAAATCATAGTGTATTTTGTCATTACTAAATATATATTTGTAAATAATTACGGTTTGCTTTGTTCTTCATTGTAGGTTTATTTTTACTGTTTATGCATTAGAAATATAATATTATTCCTTCCGCTGATTCTAATTAATTGATGTCCTAAGTATCTATAAAGTTGTATAAACTTTGGTTTTTATTATTAGCTCTTTTACAAGACATAGGTGGTCATTTTTTCGCGGGGAAAACGCGTTATCACTATTTGAGGGGGTGAATGGAACGGTTATGTTGGAATATAGTATGATCCGAGTGAGCATTGGACGGAGGCCCTGACCCTTATATACATATACTCTACACCGACATACCAAGCAAAACCCGCGGTGGACTTCTTCGGCGTATACGGGACGGCCCCGGGGAATCTTGTTGCACAAGACATAAAAGTTACAAATAATGTGTAAAAGCCTCCCAATATTTTGATAACATTTGCTATATTATGAAAATGTCGAGATAGTTGACTAATCTTTAAAACACGAAAGGTCTCAATGTCGCGTGTAAACTTATTAGAAACGTGGTTATTATTTCTTCCCCAACCCACCGTTCATGAGGAATGTGAATGGGAGATCATAATCAATTTTGCTAACGAGAATGACATTCTTTCACACTCGCTCATTTGTTGTTGTACGCTTCAAAACATCTGTTCCATTTTCGAATTCAAATTTTTTTTTACAGATCAAAAAAGAGTATTTTGTTGTGTCTGAAAAAAGACTAAAAATCTGTAAATAAGGAACTTATCATTTCAAGCAATCAAATTTTTTTTTTAATCGTAGCGAAACTTGCATACCTTTCAAGATCTCTGTAGGAAGATTAAGGGTATATAAAGTAGGCCGCTATAGGCCAGTGTGGTGGACTAAGGTCTAATCCCTCTCTGTAGTAGGGGAATAGTCTCAGTGACCAGTGGAACAGTTTGTAATACAGGGTTGATAATATTATTAATAAAATATCAAAAACATATATTGACAGCAATAAAACTACCAATAACATTCAGAAGGTAACAAGATAAAAACTTGTCGATCTTCCTATATTGTTTAATAAAACGCCGTTTACGATAAATAATGGTCAATAAAACTAATTTAAAATAAACTTTGAACTCTAATCGGTCATACAATAAACGATAATAATGTTAAAGTTCATTTTTATCACAATTTTAACAATAAAGTATGTTCAGGATTTTTATTATATAAAAATCCTTTTTGTTATTCATGACATAAATGCAAAATTAAACTATGATATTTGAATGAGTAATGAATTGTAAAGGATAGCTCTTACAATACTACTTACATACCGCAAACGTAGTAGCTTGCGTAGTATATTGCTTTTCAAAATCAGGCAGTTGATGATGTCGAACCCCGTGTTACAGAAAGTAGCTACCTAAAGGGGTTGGTCATGTCCCTGATCTCTCTCCGGTATGTGAGATTACCATCACACCAGACATAAGAGCGAAGAAACAGAGACTTATGTATTGCGTACGATCTTGTACACTATAATATCTTCCGCATACCTGGCTGGGTCTCGTTGGCCATTGTGACCAAAATTCGGGAAGAAGGGAATCATTACTACATTATACATATATTTAAAAAAAATACATAAAAATACCATATAATTCGTGCAAAAGCTATAGACAATGCCACTATAGCTAGATATACTATGTCTGAATCTGCCAAGCGTAAAAAATGACCCTCTGCCACAAAAATGTTATGTAACACGCAATAAAGTCGTATGAGAACCAAACATCCCTTTACCAAATAATCTTAATACTACAATATTATGTTTATTGTTGCAATCGTCTCTCCGGTGATATTTGGCGAAGTATCAAGAGCGATTGATGCAAATAGTTTCACCGGTTCATTTTGGTCTGTGTCATTTGACGACCCCGTTCATAGTATGGTCTTCAGAAGTAAACGGAATGTTCTGAATTCAATTCTGAGTTCAGACATGTTTTATTTATTTTCGAATCTTTTCACATCATATAATAACTAAACCCTCAGACTTGTATAGGATTAGAGTTTTGAAGTGACGATGATTATGGAGGATGATGAGAATTTTGCTAGAAGTCTAATAAATTGTTCGAAAAAAATATTTTTCAAGTAAAATCTTCACCGTAATAGTCTCTACCAGAATGCTTAGTAATAAGTTCTTTCTAAAGACTTCATATATTACATAAATATAAATTAGAATAGCAATTTATTTACTTATTGTATTTAGCAACAATGCGAAAAAAACCTAGTAATTCGCAAAACGTCGTCTCATCGTTTCACAACTCCGCCCATTAGTGAACGTGTGACCTTAACGGGTGTGAAGTTTGAACCCTGGGATGGGCAAAGTGGTATACACGATGTATAGACGATTTGTGGAATTGACAAATAATAGCGTGTTTTTTTCTTGTACAAACTTAGTAATATTATAATTAGAGACTGTATTGCATATGCATTTGTATATTTAAGCTATTTTCATCGCTAATTGCATATTTTCTCTAAAATATAGGTAGTTATGATGCAGATTATCGATACATTTCAATATTATTGCTAGAATATAACTTCCAACATAGCAAGTTCAAATTCTGCCCAGTTACCACTCCACCAGTCCACACCATTCGTTGTCCACCTATAAAAATATTTGAATGATCGAAGACGCAATCGTACTACTCAACATTTGGAACAATATTTGACTGTTTACGTTTACAAAAATATTAAATAATGTTACTGTATCTATTATCATAAACAATGTATACATTACAAATTAATTACAGTATGCAGTATTTAAATAAAAAATTTAAACTTGTTTTTTTTTTTTGTTCCTATTTTTTTTTTGTTATCATTTAATGTTGCGTATTCTGCAACTTTTCGTTCATATTTCATGCAATTATCAGGCATATATCAAGCTTTTTATGTTGCATATAATCCGAACCTTAATTATAATAAATTATTTCCAACGACTGATTTATTATTTTTCTATTTATGTACACGGATAACTACTATTTTACTAATCCATAAGACAGAACACACATGGTGAAAAGTGAGTGCCCTTATTGGATCTTTCCTCACACTTTTGGGGATAAGAGGTTTGTATTTTTTTTTTTGTTTAAAGATGAACTTGAAATTTATAAATCTAATCTATTTACACAAGTTTTATTCTACTCAAAATGGATATTTTGGAAATAAATCGTTTCATGTCAAAGCGATGTATTAAAATTTATGTCGCTCATAAAAAAGAACCGCTAGGAACAAAATATAATAACAGTAAAAAATTCAGAACAAAAACTTAAGTCAAATTTAGCGCCATACATTTTATCGTCTGACATAACAATTATGAAGTGTTGAGCACTTGGATTATCTAACTTATAGTTCATATAAAAGATTTCGAAGCTCGTCAATCATTTAATTGAAACGTAAAAAACGTTCTTACAAAAAAAAATAAAATTATTGCGATTTACTTGCCGGTAAAAACACAAATAAATCGTTCGTAGTTTATCGGCCTTAATCTTAAATCCAAGTTTAAAAACAACTATACCTACAAACAATAACTTAAACTATAGACTTACAATTAAATAGAATAAAATAACTTCATAACACTATTATTTGCTGTGTATTTTGGTGTTCTTGCTAAATTAACTGCCAGTTCTTGTGGAATACTCCTTTAATTCCGTACACATCATTCGTACATGATATATGTTAATTATGCAAGGATCTAAAATATAATTAGCTACTTGTTGCTTAAATGTTTTTTCTAATTCATTTATTAATGCTGTTGGTCTTGCAATAAAATAAAATTTAAGAAGTCATCGATGTATATGTATGTACTTCGTACTAGATTTGGCGTTCCGAACATTCACTGTGTTCAACTGAATTGAACTGTTATCCATTCAAACTGATTTTAGTATGGAGTCAATTTTGATGCTTGTGGCTGTGTACGGAGTGGCGCTCATAATATAAAAACGCTAGTCTAAGTGCAAACTTGGAAGTGAATAAAAAATATTAGTGAAATAAGTAAAATTATTTGTCATTTAGGGGAATAAATAGGTTATGACAGTGACGTTCTGGTTGCTATTTTAGTTCAGATTTTGAACAAATAGTTTATATGGACGTTCGTGTCTATATAATATACGTCAATGAAAAAAATAATATTTTGCTGTAATATAACGCATAATCAAGTTCTCATGACCAAAAATGGCACAAAACAAAACGCAAACACGCGTTCCTGGAACTGCCTCGAACATCGTAAGGATAAACGTGACGATTATACATGACCTTCTCAGAAATAAATTCTTGAGAGCATAAAATGACAACAGTGTACTGCCAAAATACATGCATGATAAATATACCTATTATTACGCGGTACCTACAATTTAAAGTAACATTTTACTTAATTTTTCGCCTTGTAAAAGATTAGCGGATTTTGTTTGTGTAAATATTTTCCTTTTTTCATTCCCATTTTTATGTAGTATAACTGTATTCGTCAACTAACAGTGGTAGCTTCTAATAGCGATATTTACGTGTAAATTTAATAACTAAATATATTTAAACCAGACATGATGGAGTAAATTTTGATTGTTGACAAGTTTATGTGTAACATAAATGTGCAAGCTTATTCAACATTTATAATTTACAGTAATTTACGAAGCCCTTATTTTCTCTACCTCATTACTTATTTGCTTATGACTTGGGATTCCCGCCTTGATAAGTTTGATATTATCTCTGACGTATGTTTAAGTTTATTGTTTAATAATTGCCATAATTATTATTACCTCATGCTGTAGATATTCAAAAATTACGAATCAAAAGAAATTAGACTTTTTTTAATGCTTTGAATGATGAGACGAGCTTGCCGTTCGCCTGATGGTAAGCGATACGACCGCACATAAACGGTAGAAACACCAACACCTTGAATTACAAAGTTTTGTTTGGTATTCCACTGCGTTCGTCATCCTGAGACATGAGATGTTAAGTCTTATTATGTCCAGTAGTTACACTGGCTGCAATGTCCTTCAAACCGTGGAAATAATAACATGACTTATAATGTTTTCTGTGGTCGTAGGTGAAGTGAAATACTTTACACACATAGGCTACAGGATAATATAGCAAAACCAGAATCCAATAAATAAAAAAATAATAGTTACTTGAATCTTTCCGCAAAAACTTGTCTGTATCTTGAACTAAAATATGACGTAAATGGGTTTTGTCCGTATGTAGTTTTTGTATACGATATATAAATCGTGATGTGCAACAACCTTGAGTTTCAATTACATTAATTTATAGTGGATTCTGTTTGCTTTGAAATTAATTATTTAATTGTAAAGATGCATGCACGATTTATTTTATAGTACGCACGATATTCGTGACCATGGTATCTTAGTAGACATAAAAGAACTATTATATTCTTTATGGTTTTCATTTTATGTTAGAAATGCATTATATTTGAAGTAATTAAATAATTAATAGGCGACATAATAACTTCCTCACCAGTAAACACTTTACTCATTCAAATAATTTTATTATAATTTAATTTCACACGATTTTTTTTATTGATAATAGCGTGGTTTCTTTTCACAATTTATTCAAAGTTTTTTTCTACATACTAGATATTGTGGGATGAGCTATAGCCATTAATATATATATATACTTAAACGTCAATGATTATAGCCCATATAAATACCAACAAACTAAGGAATATTAGAATGTAGGTATAATGTTTAAGGAGGCAGTATTCGACTAATGATAACCAACTCCAGATTATCAATTCAACATGCTTGTCGATTCGATGAACACGATTTGCGAGTCGGTATGCGATCTCGCATCGCATATTATAATTAATATACCGTAAAATATTTCTATAATAGCTAAAAATACCGTCTAATGTTCATTTACAGTATTAAAATACAAAGATAGAAGTAAAACATAAACCTAACGCTGAGATTTTTTAAAGCCAAATTATTATACTTCACTCACACTTTACTTAAAGTTTAAAACCCAGTTTTCTACATAATTACTCTTAGCTTGCACAATACCTAAAAATTATAAGTAGCAAATCAAAGATTACAAGTAAAATCTTCTAATAACATTTAATCTAGTTTAAGCAAAAACAAAGTAGGTACAAACAATCATATATTTAAAATGGTTCTTCACCTTATTTGTGAAATCATTGGATAAAAACTTTTTTGCCTTTTTTATCATTGGATAAAAAAGGCAAAAATTAGAATGTAAACAATGCTTTACAAATAAACAACAGCTGGATCATAACAGGTGTTCCCAGTTGGCCCGTTGGCTTCTGGCCCAGTTAATGACCCGAAAGGGTCTATGGAGGTCAAGAGAAAGTGGATAGACGTGGTATCGTATTATCCGCTATGTTAAGTAACAGATAACCAAGTAATATACGAGTTGACGTAACTGAAAAGGTACTTATTACTGCGCAGAGGAAGGTAAATGAGTTACCGTTAGATAAACGTTAGAATTATGGATACTGGATTATTTTTTAAGTATTGCATTTAAGAATTATCCAGTGCGGTTTTGAACAGGCCGGAATAAGTATGCCGAAGCGAAGGATAAATGAATGAATGAATAGAATCTCTTCCAGCCGAATTTGGCCATGGCGTCCTATCTCAAGGTCAGCCCTGCGCAGGAAATATTAAAGTATTAGTGTGTGCGCAATACAAAGGTGCACTCTCTGTTCCTTTACTCTCATAATCCGGTAACTAGAGAGATCAACGACAGGCGACGGATAATAGTCTCTTGGCAATCAAAATTCTATCTAGACGCCACTCACCTAAAGGGAATTTCTGTGGGAAATAATTGTCCATCTATAAAATCTAACATTATTAGGATTGTGATTAGCCAAAACCTCTCACGTTAATTACGAGTACCAAGCTCAATCGTGTCTATTGCAAATAGAGTCCAAACCATACTGACATTTAAGAGGAATGTAGAATCTACGCTTTAGGAGCGTATCCTATTCACTTCGCAATAAATTCCACAACAAAGGGCAGGCTTTCAGACCTCGCTGTGAGGAAATATCGAAATTATAATATGTATTAAACATTACATTGGAACATGGAACATTACAACTTCAGTTCATAGTTATTGTTATGGTCTTTATTTCGAAAGTTATTTTTTTACATTTTTATATATCTCGTAAAAATAACAATGCATTAAAAAATTTAGTCACCCTCCGATTGCGAAGTTCAAGACCCAAACCAACAGTGATTAGGGATTCATAATGAGGAATCCTGAAATTTTTCATAAATTTAGAAATTCCGCACATTGTAATTATTGTGGTAATTGTTGACAACAGTCTATCTGTGGAAGTTACGTACAAACCAATACATCCTGTGTTAGAATACGTAAAGCAATAGTTAACTTCAAATGTAATTTTTCCAACGGAAAATAAGTATAGAATTATTTCTTACGCTTTTCCTTTTAACACGAAACCGCAATCCTTAAAAGAAGTTTATGGAAATATTAAACAGAAAAAACTGATACATAATATAAATTCTTCTTCACAATATTCAAATAAATTTCATGCGTTAGTTTGAATTTTAAACATTGTGTCCGTAAAATAAAACAAAAAGCGTTTTATTTCTTACAATTTTATACTTTATGTTTGTCTAACAAACCATGAAACAAAAATAAGAAGATTGTATAATAATCTCATATAAAATTTCAAATTATGAATAATTTAAAAAAATATATATTTTTCAATCTAGCGAAGATAATACTCATTTAATCACTTGCTTGGCAGAATGCAAGCAAACCTACAAAAACATCAATGGCCACTATATCGCACTCACGCATCACCATAATCCATGGTTTTGATGACTACTAGTGTTGTAACTAGTTATTTAGAATCATTGTACTCACGTTGCAACCTTGCCGTCACGTGCATGCGGGGCTCGCTTGCATTGTCATCTCATTCCTCACGTTTCTACTGTTCACTCACTTGTCTAGCACAGTTCAAACAAAGCTAATTATATGCTTGAGCCCTGGAAAATTACTTCAGTTCGTCAAACTAGGGTGACGACTGTTTTTTTTTTTTAAACGGAATATTGAGGCAACGAACCTTTTGGCCTAAGCAAGCATCTCCTCTTCATAGCCTGAAGCAATAACTGGGTTTTTTAAATACAAATCTCTATATGGTTGTAAATTATTCTCGTTGTATTGAGGCTTTAGGCTCCCCGCAGACGCACTAGACCGTGACATAAAATATTTATAATGAGCAGTGAAAATTAATTTTCATACATTTACCATAAAACTGAGTTATTAGAACTAAGTTCCTAGTGCCTTCACACGATACGATCACAAACCTTCCGATGACATCAACCTAATTCATTCTGAAAAGCCGCTTTGTCCTAATGTTTTAGAGCCGAAATTGACGTGACAAAAGGTCAAAAGACCATTCGAATAACAGAATATGACTCTTTGTACTAATGTTTTAAAGCCGAAATTGACGTGACAAAAGGTCAAAAACCACTCGAATAACAGAATATGACTTATCCGAACAATCTACGAATTGAATCACAAAATGTTGTAAAATGGATGAAAGTTGTTTCGGATATCAATTAACGTCTTTGTTTACTAAAAGTGAGAGGTTTTTTACACTTTCTTTTAACAAAATGTATTCAAGCATTTCAAGCTAAGATTTTGTAAAAGTAGGCATTAAAGAGTTGAAGCAATAGGAATAATGTAGGCTTATTCGAACGAACACAACGTACTTTTAACAAAGATAAAAAAACAATAAAATGTACCCGCATTGAATGTGTAATTTTTTAACGTTGGAATTTTTAAGTGAATTAAAAAGAACACATAAAATTATAAAAAATATTCCACTTATTAACAGTCATTTTTTTTTAATCTTCGAGCCGCCATTTTTAAATTTTCGAACTTCATTAAATCCATTCTAAATTCAAATAATTAATAAAGTCTTAGACCATAGATAATATAACATCATTCTCTATTGATTTGTACCTGTCTATGTTTTGGTTGTGAATAGGTACTTCTGACTTTAGTAATTATTCTGAGAGTACTTCAAAATTCAAATTCATAGAGATTAAAAGAGGTCATCTTCACTATTCGACGTCTTTACTTAATGAGTATATAATGAGTGTTATTTAACGTTATGACAGAGTACATAATGTGGCGTGTGCCGTAATGTTGCGTAACTGTTGTGGGATACCAGCGGTGGGAAAAAACTATGGCGGTTGGTGTAAGTTACGCGACACTATCGTAGATGTTTTGTATGTGAGCACTTTTCTAAAGACTGTAAATTATATTATTTTTCTATATGCTTTTATCTTCCTTCAACAGGAGGTCAATGCTACATACTTTTTGAAATTGTTAAACAATGTAACGGGCTTGGTATCTAAATTTAAATTGTGTTAATAAACCTATACAAACTGGAGCACGCTCCAAGATTCGAATCTTGGAGCTCTAACCGGCCAATATACGCAATTGTTTGACAAAAAAGAGTCAATTATCTTAAACTAAAGATGTTAGTGGTAACCACAGAAACCCTTGAGACCATTTGAATGGATTTTACATTAAAAATACTTTTCTGCATTGACATATAATCGACTTTTCTCCCAAAAAATATACAATGAAACTCACAGTTCAGACAGATGACACTGGCAAATATTTAGAAAAAAAAAGAACATCATTTTTCCCGCTAGATTCTTATGAACAGCACAAAGCATCAATAGTGATTGCAGTGTAGTTAGTCAGTGATGTGATTTGCGCGTTGTGTCGAGTAACGTGCGGTTACGGCCTCTGTCAGTGGTGAGCATCATTGTTTAACACTCACAGTAGTTCAGACCTTCTTGTTCTCTAAGGCATCGCGCAAACGCGGTTACCAATTTTTTCTTGCATTAAATGACGAGTTGAGCCTGCCGTTTGCCTGATAATAAGCGATACGACCGCCCATAAACAGTAGAAACACCATCCAACACCTTGAATAACAAAGTATTAGGTTAAGTCTTATTACGTACAGTAGTTACATAAACTTGCTACAATTTCAAACCGTGCTTGCTTCAAACCAGAACACAACAGTAATTTTAATTGCCTATAACCATTAAGTCGTTGCTCTATTGAAGGGAAGCTGTAAGTATAAAGTTGACAGTGGCTCAAGCTGCTCTTGCCACTGTAGCATATACTGAGATAGCTGTTGTTTAAGTAGACGAAGCAACTAAGTTTCCTAGGAGTGTAGTGTATCCTAGCAATAAGTTAAGATCTCTGCGCGAGACTTAAGGACACCTAGTATATAGTAATCTTTGGTAATTCTGTTTATCTCTTTACAAAATCAGTCTTCAAAATGTATAAACTTGCAAAAAATTCGTTCGTGACCTTCATTTAAGTTTTGTTTTATTTTGCTTAACATCGTCATTTTTTGTTCAGTTTTTTAACTAGATTTTTGCTTCTATGCCATCCAATGTACTTCGGCGAATACATTTACATTACTTAACATCCGTCATATTTAATATAAAACAAAAAAGTAAATATTATAAAACTGACTTGATTATTCAAAAGCGAAAAACTAGGAAACATAAAACAATAAAACGAAATGTTTTCATTCTTTAATATCCTTAAATTAAAATTTAAACCCATAACCTGCTATATTTACTAGAGTTTCGAAGCCACCGGCATCAAAATCCTTCCAGTCTTCAGTTAACTTAAAAATCCGTGCAGATCTTTTACCATGATGCGCAAATCCAACCGATTTTACATTTAAATAATTAAAAACAGTTATTTGCCTTGTGCAAGCAAAGCTAATAATTATAAAGTAACATCAGCGAAGCGTCACACTGACCTCACACGTTGGCAAAGTGCGTAACTGTATGCGCTCTACAAGTATAAATAACGTCAGGTGACATAACTAGGCATCTAGATTCTAGCAGTTCTTGAAGCTAGATTTGTAAAAATAACAAACATGAATAATAGCGTTACCTATAAATTTGGAATCCAGATTATGCAATAACCGTTCTTGAAGCTAGATTTGTAAACATTAAAATAATTAAAAATGGCGTTGCCTATAATTTAGATCACATTATGGGACGTAATACGCATGGGAAGAATGCCTACCCCTTCCGGAATAAAAGCGTCTGTTAATTTATTTTTGGTAAATTTATGAACATATTAAGTTCCACAAAGTTTAAGCCAGAAGCGCGGGTTAAAAATCAAAAAATTCGAGCAAATTTTTGTGTCTTCCTCGAGAATTAAACCGGTTCACAGCCCAAGTACGCTAGCTCTAAGAAAAAGTAACACATAATAAAATGGAAAACCAAAACCTAAATAGGAATCATAATGATAGTATTACGTGATGCTGGTATTAGGGCCATGTCAAAAGTACCCTGAAACGCCGGGAATGCATGAAAAGATTGATGAGGGTGGAGGAAGCGAGAGAAGTATGCCAGAATTGTACAAAGTTGCAATCCACAGTCTCTGCGACTCCTATGGGACTGAGGCGTGATACTATGTACTACGTGGTCTGGAAGTTTCCGATCTTAAGATAAAGATGACAGAACTTGTCAATAAAAGCTAGGGAGTGTGTCTGCATGTCTTTGACGCAGGTACTCATAGTGTATACCGACGCTTGAAAGGCGATCATATCTAAGCGACAAACATACCGAATAATATAATAATAATAATAAACATAATGAATTATTTGTATATATATTTTGAATTGCCATTTTTTTCTGCGTCATTTGATCTAGGTTTTGTAGGTCTAAGACAATTTTAATAACATTAGACTATATCTTTATGAAATAAAAAGTTGAATTGTTATGAATTTTCATATTAAAATCAAAACTTTAAAGCACTCTACTCAAAAATGTACTGATTGTGGCTTATATATGATTGCTTTTCAAACGTCGATACGAATGTCATTGATCGAAATAAAATTAGTTTTCGGATTTTCAATAACACTGTGAGCTCTCTTGAGTGTATTTGTCTAATGACACAAGCGAATATACATTCTTATCTATAAGAGAGCGTGGTATTTAGGTCACTCCTACTATTTATAAGTCTCGTACTCTCATCTAGAAACACTGTCACTCCCGCAGTGCATTTATTTATTTATTTATAACCATTTTTATTTTACTCTATGCGTGTTAGAAACTCGAAGTTTGTAGACCAAATCCCAAAGAGTTATAAAAATGGCGGAAGATAATTAAGATATCAAGAGGTTTATACAGTCTTGCCATATTAGATCTGTTGTAGGTGATTTGATCGAATCAAATTCAAAACTTCAGTAGATGATACTATCTCTACAAACATGTCCGAAAAAACAGTGTCCGTACTATTTGAAATTGATTTATGACATTTTCTCACAATTGATTATTAAATAATACTATTATCACATACCTTCTATTATTGTTTCTTTTTTATGATTATTAGACCTCGTTACAGACTTAAATAAGTCCAAGAACGAACCTCTTATTATCACTAACATTCGATCTCAAGATCATTTGCGCTGTGAAAATACTTCCGCGTCCTACCCAAAATACTTCATTATACGTATTTGATCCAAGAACAATATCTAGCTATATCTGTATCATAACTTCAGCCTTTTAAGATCTGCTATGATGCGCGGCAGCCCATGTAAATGTTGACCGCGTCAGGTGTTGCTTAACGTTGCGTGCGGTAACCAGAAGGCCTTTATACCAACAGACCGTAGCGAGGTAGCCGCGTGACGATACCGATTGAGATGAAATGGAACCCTAAAAGCAATATTTATAGACTTATCTGGCTTGGAAACTAACTTAACAGATTTTTTTTATTGCTTTGAACGATGCGATGAGCTTGCCGTTCGCCTGATGTTAAGCCATACGACCGCCCATAAATAAAAACACCATCCCACACCTTGAGTTATTATTGTTTAGTATTCTACTGTACTCACCATCCTGAGACATGAGATGTTACGACTCATTACGTCTAGTAGTTACACTGGTTACAATGTTCTCAAACCGGATTAAAATAGTGACTACACACCGCTGTTTGGCGGCAGAAATAGACATTACGGTGGTACCTACCCAGGCGGACTCTCACATATGAGAGACCTACCACCAGTAAGATAGACAGATAACTTCTTAAAACGCGATAACTACAATACATGAGAAGAACAACGCACATTAGCTTCAATTTCGAATGAAATACGTACCGGTCAACAATTCGTAACCGCTACACTAAATATACGTAAAAATAAACAAATAAAAGAAATATCTAAAACATAGTCTATGATAACCAGGATATTTGATAAAAAAAATCCCGTTAAAAAAGTTGTTACGGAAATGTATTGAGGACAAAGTCCAATCAACACAAACATAGCACACGTCCGCATCCATAGATAATACCAGCATCCTCTATGGCCTTAGAATACATAAATATAAAAATTAAAAACCCGACTACGATAAAAGCGAACTGAAAATGATAGTAAATATTTATTTTAAAAACACAGCCGTATCGTATAAGTATGGCCGTAGCATTCCGCTCTGCTCTGAGAATATCTGCACATGATGGTAAGAGGAGTGGGGTCCAATGGAATGTCGACTGACGAGAGAGGATTACTCTTCAGTCGACACAATTCTGCCGGCCTGTTGGAACCTGATATACACAGGCTGATCCCGGAACGCGACACACTTACATGGTCCACTATGGCGTAAGAATGGAAATGATCACGAGTGAATTTAGTGCGGTTGTTAGCCCCATGATGTCTACCTTTGGATTCCATTGCCAGTACAATTAATAACATCCAATATTTCATGATAAAGATTGCAGTGCATTGCACTTAGTTTGTGATTCGAGGCTGGTTCGGAGAAATTCTTTTATCTTGCGTGTTTACATTGTTTGTTTTTTATTATCCAGGGATAAGATCCGGGATTCAGTGGAGATCCCAATCGTGACAAAATGTTGCTTCTGCTTCCCGCTACGGAAAGGGCTCATTGCCTTTGCATATGTCAATTTGGTAAGTTATACTGACCTGACCAATTAAAAATAAGTAAATAAAATAAATTGAAATTAATTATAGTAGTAGCTGACCAGTAGTTAAGGCAAGCAGACTGCCTTACTAATCTCGACGCCCTTAAAGTAACCAATTGCCCATAAAAAACCGTGTGTGCAACTGACATACGGTAGAATTAAAACAACTGAAAAATAGCCTACAAGAGATTGGAATGGATATAGAGTATCAGGAGTATTAGAATAAATATAATACTAAAACATACAAAAATAATACAACACTCTTGCTTCATTCAAAAGCTTTGTAATACGCAGGTACAAATATATATTAAACCCATGCTTTAAAGAATAAAAGTACGCAAAATATAGCATGATGACTGGATGAACCGCAGAAAAATAATATCAGGGGCCTTATTCCCTATCCCGCACGTTTTTACAACAGTGCGTGACAAGCACGTAACACAACGCGTCATGTTTAGGACTATAGAAATTTGGCTTACAGAATACCATTTCCACGCACATTTCTCGAAGATAACATGACACGGCCGCGTTACGCGCTTACACTATCATACAGAATAAGGGCCCAGAAGACTTCATAGTCAAGCGCATATAAGTAACCAATTAAGCGATATCCATACCGAGTAATAATATAAATAACATTCGCACATACTTAAGCAGCCTCGTATAACAATGAATGTCTTCCCATTAAAGCTTTTGTGGCACAAATGTTCGATGAAAGATTTTTTGTTTGCAATACGATACGGTGCGAAGCCAAAAGAACGTGTTCCGAGAATCACTAACTTAGCAGTTCATAATAATTTACTGAACCACTTACTAACGCGTCCGCACTTGAAAGCTGTTTGAGGGTTAAGTAAACTTTCATAATTTGTTTTGACGTTTTGGAAATGAATTATGTTTAAAATAAATATTGTGCGAAATCTAACAATTGGTAGGTATATCGTTAAAATTGTGATCTTATTTTACATCTAATCTAAGTATAGTTATTGCGT
Source organism: Manduca sexta (assembly GCF_014839805.1). NCBI lineage: Eukaryota > Metazoa > Arthropoda > Insecta > Lepidoptera > Sphingidae > Manduca > Manduca sexta. The sequence goes on from NC_051125.1 coordinate 2,213,014, forward strand.
ACGTAGTACATTATAACTCGGTTATTGCAACGTATTTTACTATTGAGATTCCAAAACCTTACAATGATTGTAAATATTGCAAATATTCTAAATGCCAAAAACACAAAGAGATAGCGGCAGAGATTTAAATTTTAAACAGGAAATCCATGAACATTAATGTTTCCATAACTTGTAGAGTTCAAATAAAGGAGCATTGTTTAACGCATTGATTGTATCACAATCCCGCTGCTTTCGAATCAAACAATGTAAGTCAACATGTTTGATAATAACAGACATGTCGCATCCGTAAATAAGATAAGGGCATTGCGGGATATGATTTACATAATATGGAGTCCAAATGTTTATCAAGGATATCGGGAATATTTTGTCTGATTAAACAATGGACTTTGATCCTATAATGAAGGCCCATTGCCGAGCAAACGATTAATGCGGTGCGCAAATTACTGGCAGGAATATGCAAAGATTTACGAGTATTTTTTTAACTAAATTTAGTTCTTTTTAAAAAATGATACTTAATTACTAAAATAATCCTTATTATAATTTACTTAATAACGTTGGTTGCAAATTAAAATTATGTGTATTTTAGGAAATGCACAAATTCAATAATTTAAGTGGCATTTTCATTATAAACATAATGAAACAATATTGACATTATTAACATTTTTAAACAACCAAAGTAAAAAATATATATTCCAGAAATAAGTATAATGTTCTTTTTCTATATATATTATGTATTATCATTTTGGACAGTATTTAAAAACGCAGGTGGCGCGCCTTTTGGCTGGTGTAGGGTCTGAAGGCAATCGTAAAAGCACGCGATGAGTCTATTAACTATTTGGAAGGAAAAACATCTCAGATTTATGCCATTTTTCTAGACATGGACGTAAAGAACGTAATCTTCTTTTAACTTCGTAATCAAGACAAGGGATGATATGGTAACCTATATATTTATATAGTAAGGGTACATTAGTAACGTAAAAAACTACATAATCATTGGTGTTACGATATCAAAGATTTTTTAGTATTCGTATTTACCAAAACAGAACACGACGTAAGTTAACTTAATGTAAAATAAAGTCTACATTTGCCCGTTTTATGTAAAATATATCCACTGCTTCTAAGAAAATAATTATTTTTAGGTTCGTATAACATGTCTTTATATTTTCCTGTAGTCGTTGTGTAGGTAAAAGTAGGAATATCATGGAAAATTAAATTCTTGGAAATAATGCAGCGGGAAATATACTTAACTATGTCGTTATACAAATTCTGTAGTAGCGCCATCTATGAATCGTGTACTTAATTAGTTGTTAGTTTCTATACTAACTATTATAGATGGCGCTTAAATGTCTTATAACTTGTCTCTAATATGCAATAATTCATCTAGATACATACATATCACTGTATTGTCGAATTCTATCGTCAAAGAGTATCAAAAAACGACTATTATGTTCTTTTTCACTAATAAAAGCCGCAAACAATTTGCTATCCTTAGGTGCAGGGCTAGACAAAGAAAGATATTTTTACTGCTTATGATTAAAACTTTATCGTCTTTACTGCTTACTGTCATTTGATCAATTTACAATATTATGTTACAATATTCAGTTGGACATTAAAAATGGACAATATGATAATGTATTTACTTATTCCTTGTAATTTCAGATGCTGACACTGGTTGTGACGTCATTCCTGTCACTTTACATATCGGTGATCAGGAATTCGTCGCCGACGGAGCAGGCTGACATCGGATCGGAGTTCGCACGACTTATCGTCGACACAGTGGCTCTGCTTATTGAGATTGTTATGACAATTACTTTCATAGTCGCGTTGCATAAGGTAAGTTATATTATCACTAGTTTGTAATTCAAAATAGAATAGAAAAGACAAATTCTGAAAGGGAAGTCAAAATAGGTACACAGTATCAGACAAATTCTGAAAGGAAACGCTAAAAGCTTAGCCAAGACGCGGTTCGGTCGGAACTTTGTGGACTGGATCTTAAGAGGTAATAAATTTATATGTTACGGAAAAAATATCCGCACAATGGGTTCTATAAATATTTATTGCGTAACAACTCTTGAATGTGTTAAAATTCATCTATAATGAAATAATAAGTATTTCCTTTCATGTTTTATATGATCTAGGTACACTTGGGTAATAAAATTTTACTAAATACATTTTATATCGTATTTCAGAAACACGTGCTGCTGATGAAAGTGTACCTGTACTTCGAGATCGTGTACTCTATCATTGGATTCATCTACAGCCTGGCGTTCATCACCAAGGAGACCGCCAGCGAGGTGTTCCTCGTACTATTCCAACTAAGTGAGTACCCGCGCGAACAGTAAATGTGTAAATAAATAAAAAAATGTATAATTGTAAAATGTAGGTAGATATTGTAACTCATTTTTCGATCGACCAATACTACAATCCGCCTAGGGATCATAAAAGCTGCAGTCTTAAAAAAAATGCGAGAAAATTTAAATATAATAAACCGCGGTAAAATCCAAAATTAGTGTTATTTCTATAAATAATTTTTTATTAAAAATCTTAAGTAGGTACAACGTACATATAAATGTTGTCTGTACAACGCCATCTATGAATGGTTTTATGAAAAATATTTATACATGCAGTGCTCTCAGTAAAATGGCGTGGTGTGTTAATCGTATTGTTAGAAGCTATGTATTCGAAATTTATGATGCATATTAAATTAATAAGAAACATTTAGATAATTTAAAATTAATAAAAGAACCTAAAATTATTTTTTTAAGCAATTGTTCGCATATCTTTACTTGTCCCCTTTCGTAATTGTGCGCGAAAATGTATAGAACAATTGCTCAAGGTGGCTTGCTCGGGGAAGGGCATTCAAAATCTATCTAGAATTGCCTATTAGCATAATGTTTTTTGCTCGCAAGTCTACGTGAAAAAATTCCCGGGATAAATATAATTAAACTAAAGTAAATTAGTCTTGTATAAGTATTTTTTATGAACCAATACAATAATTTCTTTTAGTACTCGCTTCACTTTATCTCTTTAATATATTTTTTTTTCTGTTTCCAGTGCTACAAATCTACCTGGCGATCCTCATTTGGAGTTCCATAGTGAAAATGGAAAGAGACGGAACAGTGAAGTATACCAGAGACAGGGATCCAGCCTAAAATAGATTTATAACCACACTGACGTGGCTAGATATTTTTAGACATAGATTTATGATAAAATAAGAATCGAGGTGATACATTTGTAGTGTATTTGTGACGGTGCTAGATTTTTTATGAAGAGGTCTTAATATTTCGAACACGACTGACCTATTTTATATCTCGCTATAGTGTATACACATTTAATTGGGACCAATATGGTACTTAAACTGAAATTAATTGATAAACAAGTGCCTGGAAGTTATGTATAAATAATTATTGATATTTTAATACCAACGCGTACTTAGTGGAATGAATTGAGGGAACCTTGACAGTTATAAAGGCAATGTTGTTCAATTTTGCTAAAATCTATACTATTGCAATGTCTTCTACTTTGTTATGTAAATTCAACCACAGTTTAAAAATAATATCTAGTTTGCCTTTTTTGTTATAATATAAATATAAGTTACCTTTATAGATATGAATTTAGCGCTCAAAATATTAGCACCGTAGAGCTGATTACAAGTTTTATATATTCTACAATATTTTTTAAAATGATAACTCCTCTTCGTGTCAAATATTATTTTTAATAGGGTTATAAAAGGTCTTTTAAAAATATTTTTATAGAATATACAAAGAAAGCTTCTTATTTTATTTTTTATATACTTTTCAATAGTCTCAAATTATAATTGTCTATATTTCATTTTAAAATTTAAGGTACAATTTTATATTTCCGAATCGCGTATTAAACGTTGGGTGTCTTAAATATTAAGATTTAAATATAGAACATAAGGTTATTGTAAATATTTAAACTTAAATAAAAAAGTATTTTATAAAATGTTACAAAATTTATACCAAATAAATTGTTTAATTTAGCAATATAAAGTTTATTTAATATTTTACATTATTACACATTAAAATATATTTACAAAACATTTGAACGATTAACGACTAGTGGGCATTTGAACCCTTTAACTATACATAATAAGAACGGCTTTGGCATATGACATTTTCTATCTAGGTTTAAACTAATAATTGTGTTCTCTACTTTTATTTGAGGTAAAGTTTAAAGGACCAAAACAATGATCAGTTCAAAACTGATTAATAATGTTTGTCGGTAATATGGTAATATTGAGTATATAGTACAGTAGTTAGGTATACGCGATAAATAATGTGGCTAAATGGTACAATTTTTTTTTTTTTTTCAATTACTGCAGCATATTTTTATTCACTTCGCTAATTAATGCTGGTAATGAATTGTTTCATTACTGCCAAGCCATTTTCAACCATAAACCCACAAAATAATTTAGCTCCATTCATATAATATTTTCAACTCTATAGACAACACCATAAAACTATCCAATTTCTTCATTCATATTGCACAACAAAATATGTCTAGGATACATTTATTTATGTTACTTCTTGCATTTTCTGACCTTGATTATAGTCATAGCTTCACAAGGACACGAGGGAAAATCATAGCAATAGACCTTAAGGAAACGAGGAGCGCTTCAAGATACATATACTCCCCCCAAAACCCTAAGCTTTGCCATGAATATCCAAATTGTGGTGATCAGGCGGAGTTGTACCACTGATCGTTCTCCTCGGCCTTGAGCCGCTCGCCGTACTCGTGGTCTTCCTCCAACTCCTTATAGTAGCTCGCCACCAGCATCAACATGTAAAACCGGAACACTGGAAATTTGGTATATTGGAATGTAAACATAAATTTTGTGAAACCAAACTTCATACTTGAATATGGTCTTTCAAAATTACTTCTTCTTTTGTAACTGTCTCTTACATTATAACTAACAATTATTACTAATCGTATTTTATTTATTACAATAAGGTACATATTAGATATTAGTATCATATAACTCAATCTATTGTTATGGAACTCTGTGCTGATAAGTCCTTTTCCAAAAAGAATCTCCTGCATTATCCAGGCTACAAAGTTGCCTTATGCATGCTAAGATCTCGTCAAAACGATTTCATTTGTTTATCAAACGCCGAGCGAACAGGCAAGATAATTATAATAATAATAATATCAGCCCTGTATTATATACTTGCCCACTGCTGAGCACGGGCCTCCTCTACTACTGAGAGGGATTAGGCCTTAGTCCACCACGCTGGCCTAGTGCGGATTGGTAGACTTCACACACCTTCGAAATTCCTATAGAGGAACTTCTCAGATGTGCAGGTTTCCTCACGATGTTTTCCTTCACCGTTAAAGCGAACGATAAATTCACAAAGAATAAGATAATTAAACCCACGAATTTACGTTTTGGTCTCATGTGAATAACTGAAATGTATATTTTACTGCACACTCTTTTTTATATGTCCACGGCAAAGTAACCCTGAACTTGATAGTAAGTCAAGAAAGAGTGTTAACTGGAGAGAGTTGATTACTCCTTGTCAGTCGACATAATTATGCCGGCTTGTTTGCTTGAAATACTTACAAAGTCCCAAAAAGTCTATGACGTAAAACAGCAGCGAACCGTCAGCCATCTGATTAATCATGTTCATGGTGGTCCAGAAGACGAACATGAGGATGTAGGCGGTCACTTGAACTGATGTCCAGATCAACCAGGGCCGCATCAGGTACGGCTTCTCCTGGAGATAGCATGGAAAATCATTAATAAACAATAAAAATTAGGTTTATAGACTAACCCCTTATTCATAGACGTTATATATCTAAGGACAGAGCATTGCTGTGATAACAAATCTGTTTCTCAGTGCTGACGGCATGATAGCCTTCGTAGTACGTAGACATAGGGCCGTTGTGATTGGCTAATATTGAGATACAACTTGAATCTAGTTGGCTGTCAGAGAAACAAAGCTGAACAAACAGCAAACTACCAGATAAACAAAGCTGAGAAACAGACTTGTTATCACAACAATGCTACGTCCTGAGATAAATAACGTCTATGAATAAGGGGGTAACACTTTAAAAGTACAAAAACCTAACAGCCACAGACTCTTACAACAGTTCTACTGGAATAACTCTACAAGCAGCCATTAACGAGCTGTTAATATTTTGTGTTCGTAAAATTACTATGTAACTAACTGTTGCTGCAACCAAATTACTAAATTAATGAAATAAACTAATCAACAGCCGATTTGTTTGCAATAGCTTCAACCAATTTAAACGTGTTAATATGCATTTATACTAATTGGCAATTCAGCTGTTTACCCTAGGTCTATGTTTGATCCATGCAACCGTTTATCTCTTGTCTTTAATTTATTGTTTCAAACATACATTCCAAAATAGTTCCTCTTAACACACTGACTGGGGTTCGCGTAATAGTTGTGTTTTGGGTGTAACTAAAGTATTTCCTGAACACTGTCTCACTCACTCGCATCGTGTGGTCAAACGCCAGTGCGGGACAACACCAACATGCATGTCTGCACTGGTGCTTAGTCCATTGATTTGGCGCCGCAATTAAAAGACCATGTGTACTCTTTTATTAACACCTTTAAAATGTTTAATGAAAACAAAGTTTCAGCACCTCAAAGTTCCAGCGAGCATAACTCACCCTCAAAGTTCCAGCGAGCATAACTGCAGTGAGGAACAAAGTGACGCAGTGGGTGATGATGACCGCGATGATCATGCCGTACGTGGCCATGCCCTCCCAGTCCTCCGTTGTGAGGGTGGGCGTCAATCCTCCAAGAGTTGCTGTACATTGCGCTAGCGCGAGGACTGAGTACAGCTGTAACAATACCTACTCCATTAATAGGGCGAAGAAAAATTAGGTCGATTGGCAGCGGCTAGGAAACGCCTCTGGTATTACATGAGTCTTTTGGCGATGAGTGCCGCTTTCCATCAGGCAGACCGATTGCTCGTTTGTATACTTACGCGATAAAAAAGGCAACGTATGTTTACTTGTCTCGAAAGAAAGATTAATTTATTGTTGCGGAATATATAGGATTATAAGAAAAGTCCAAAGATAAGGTGGCCATCTCAGCATAAACAGTATTATGTGAACTATAACACAGAACTAGCTTTTAAAGGCCACCTAATATATTAGGTCTGTACTGTAGGCCAGTCAAATTTGCTTAAATTTAAGGCCCTCCCAGCAAACGGCCTTGATCTTTCGATCCATACAATAAAAGTGTGTTCACACTGCTACTTAGCAACACAAATTGCGTCATACCTATTCAGGCACCAAAAATGTTGACTAAAGAGAAAATGTATTTGTCGAATAATACCAGCATGAAAAATAAAATTATATATTCGGCAACATCTTACCAGTTAAATTACGTAAATGATACTATCAAAATATATCTTCGTTTACCAAACTGACAAGCATATTAAAATCGTGTTGAATTATCACGAAATACTTCAAGGCCCTTATCCTCTATGACAGTGTAAACTCGTAACGCGTACGTGTTAGGTTATTTTTAATTAATTAATTGAAAAGAAATTAGCGTCCAATGGTAAGAATTAAGAATATCATACAGAAGTATGCGATTTTTTTTGTCTTAAACGCGAGCCGGTGCGTTACACGCCTGTTACGTGTGGCAAAGAGAATAAGCCCCAAGATTTATAGTAGATAACTGATTACTTACAATTATAATTAGCGCTGAAAATATGCATCCGAACTTTAACGACAAACAGGCGAAACCCTTCTGTCGAGGAATGTTTTCCATGGACAACGGGAATTCTGAAATATAACAAATGACGGTAGTTTAATAACAGTCAGTATGTAGATTGGTATGTAGGAAACTAGCTTCTGGGTGCCCCTTCGCTAAGAGAAGTCTTTTCTTGAGTAAAAAGTAGATTAAGCCTCTCACATATAGGTAATACAAATACACAAACATAATACTCACGGAAACAGAAAATTCTAAGTAACTACTGAGTACTGCATTGATTTTTTAAATTTATGTTATTATTATTAATATATTATTATATGATTATTGATATTTTATATTTATGATACAAAACTATAGCCTGACCATAAAAATAAAAAACCTTTGGGAGCGCTACTTTTTATTTAACGTTTTCACTTGTCAATACAAGAGGGCGCTACAAGTCGTGAAACATCGACTCCATATAATTACGTGAATTAAAATCGGAAACAATATTATTGAAACAAATTAGTGTTCCTAAGAAGTAAATGAGTGTCCAATATTTGCTACCTATTATTTGTGAGAAATTCATAAATTACCTTGACTTTGAAGTAAAACTTACAATGCAGGCAATTGCTACCACAAATTCTAAATTAAGGATAAAAATTAATTTTACCACAACATGGCGAGGGTTTTTTATTTTTCTGGTCAGGCTGTACATTACCTATGGATCACATTGACTATATTTTGGTATTGTCAGAGAAAGGTGCACGCTTAGATAAAAAAATGTGAAAAAAGAAATGACCTCAGTATGATAACCTTCATAAGGCAGTGCATTATGCAGGTTTCATTATCTAAGATTTATGCTGTTTTCAAACATCTGAGATTATACTGACACTATGTGGTCATAGTCCAAGGCAGAAGTTGTGAACCATTGGCACAATATTACAAATTTCTCGCAAGATAATGGAGAAAAAAGTGTTCTTACGTTTTTGATTGTTCAATATTAACTTTTACCCTTTTTAAGTTTTTTATCGATGATGATGATAGTGCTAGGATATATTTTATATCCGCCCGGATAGCGACGACCGTAAACAAGGTGTCAAAACCCGCCGTAGTAGCCCACGTTTGTGTCGCATTCCGGGATCAGCCTGTGTATATCCGGTTCGCACAGGCTAGTATAATTGTGTCGACTGTCGAAGAGCAATCATCTCTCGTCAGTCGACATTCTATTAGACCCCACTCCATTTACCATCAGGTCCAGTGGCGTCACATCCCCGTATAAAAAAAAATGCAAAGTATTATAAAATCAAACACCACATAAAAGTTCTTTACATTAGTAAAATAATATTTCACTGTTTCGATTTTAAAAAGTTGCACACTAAATAAATGGTTAGTCACCTCTGGATGGACTATCTTATCAAGGCTTTATTTCCTTCAAAATATTATCTTTTGTAATGACATGTCCAGTGCAAACATATACGAATTATTTTAAGTAATGAGTGCCACGTTTATTCTTTACAAGTAATTAAGGATTTTTCTCTAAACTTAATAGGAAATTAATAAAAAATTGCTTTTTTAACTCTTCATTTGTATAAGGAAGAAAGTGAAAATTATCATAAACATGATTAAAAAAAGTCCTTAACGCGGAGTAATGTTACTATTTTATCACGAATGAACTCACCTATTTTATATTCAATATATAAATTAACACGAGTGATAGTCAACCGCTGTTTACCTTCTTTCTGATTCTAGAAAACTCACCTATTACTCATAGATAACGAATCAAGAATTCAGTGGTCAAAACATTTTTTTATCGTTTCATGGAAACAGTCTCGACTGCTTTTAAACAAAAATATCCGACGAATTTTGAAATATTTTTTACTGTCTGACACTATATTACACTAGTCTTCCAGAAACATTAGGCATTTTTTGGGAACTTCTTAGGATAGTCGGAGGGGAAATGTTCACGGGCCCTCTTAAATCTCACTGTTTTATAACCACGAGTATACACACTGAACTGTGTGCCTCGTGGCATTCATTTGGGGAGAAGACCGAACACACAACAGACTATATACATTAGGTCCCATAAAACAAAATAATAATACTACAATGTCCTTCCATAAACACAATATAGTACAAAACCAATGGCAGCTACAAACATTGCGGCGATACCTGCATCGTGCATCCGAGATCTCTGATATTAACAAAACAATCCATGGTAGAAATTTTATGTCATTTTTATTAGTTATCCGAATTAAATAACTCACTTGAATACATTTTTGCACGAATCTCTCACTTAATAATTGTAGTGTCTCTTCCGAAACCGAATGTGGACTGATACGATATCATTCCGATAAAAATAATCTTTTATCGTAAATATAAATTAGAGTTAATGATAATGTCCGATAATCCTGATTATGAGTTTGTTTTCGTTTGTTTTAAGACCTGTCCGTTTTAATGATTTAGAAAGAAGGAATTTTATAATTGTTTGTTTTATTTTAGTGGTTATAAAATGACGCTGTACTTTTAGTCCAGTTTTGAGAGTTATATTTGCCGGCGTATAAGACAGCTAGCAGAAGACGAAGGAAGCTTAACAATTCGATTCAGCGTAATAAATTAAAAAATCATATTGATTCAATAGTCACTTCTTAAATTTTCCAAAATCACAGACATTTAACTATAAAGTTTTAAATAAATGGAATCTATTATTTTTCAATAATAATTTAACTTAACAATTTTAACAGTAGACTCGATCTTCTACTTAGCTTTATCCTTATCGTAAACAAGTAATTAGTTATCAGAAATTATGTACATTTAAAGTCGAGGAAAACAACTACAAATTGTGAGAACATGATCAATACCTCTAATTACTGTGATTTTAGCTTAGTTTTTACCAGACGCCAACCTTGCGGGGATGATGCAGTTTGACCAAATCGCGTTAAAAACACAGTGACGTCCCATTTGGAGATTAAACCCATAGTTTTCCAATCTACAGCCCTTAAACGCTTATTAAACTATGAAGGCAATAAAGATGAATTAAACTTATATATCTATCATCTACTTTAAAAATACAAAAATATAAGTTCATACTCAGTGGCGATGCATTACGGTATGCTACTACGTTACGCTACGGTGCGGTAGGGATCTGATAATATTTAGTATTTGTACTCAGTATCAGCCCGAAGTCTTGTATTTATTTATCACATCATAGGACGGAGTACGCACGGCGAAATAGGAGTGCATCAGTTGGACTTTACCGCTTCGAGAAAGTGTGCATGTGTGTGTTAATACTTATGGTACGGGATCCATCGTACTTATAGCTCTTGCAAATATAGAGACTAGACAATATAGGTATTTAACCGTGTGAATAAAACCGTGAGCGAACTGAATGGCAAAAAATCGGTGCATAATGATATGCAATGTTACCGCAAACGTGGTGTAATTGTTTTATCAACACTATTTGTAGTAGATACTAAAACAAAGCACGATATAATTTGTATCCGTGATAGGTCATCACCTATCACACCACGGGGCGGATAAGCTTGGCGAAATGTTATGCCGAAGTCATGATTCTATAAAACTATTTGTGATTTATTTTATGCTAGTAATAAATTATCGATATTTTACGACCGAAGGACTATCCCATCATTATGCTATTGATCACAAGCACCTGCATCGGCAGATGACTCATTTCGAAGAATCATTTCGCAATCAGCATTACTACTACAGACCAGCGAATCAAAATATTGGCGATCGATGACAGGTTCAAATTGTGCAATCGATCAACCGTTTAAAGGTTATTAATATCGTACCAATATTAATAACTTTGTCATGCCAGGATGGAAGGCGAGTATATCATGTATATTTTTTATTCTTTTTCTAACTCCCAACGGTAAAAAACAGGTGTTAAAAATTTAAGGTATGGATCTTCTTGTCAGTGTATTTGTATGTCTGTAGATTGTAGTTCCCTAACGAATATACTGATATTGCTATGTTTTTGTTTTTCGTGGTCAATATTCTTTTTCTACTTACCCATGTCCCACTCCAACATGAGCTGGGCCTTACATTTTCCAAATGCGTTCTACTAAGGATTTGGATTAGTATTTGCGTCCAACCACCTGCTTGACTCCATCACCCATTAGAACACCCAGCCTAGGACAAGTTAGGAAATCCAAAGTGCAATGGCTAAGGGTTCATATAACTCGATTCCTGCCGGCTTCCCTTTGTAATTAACGTAAAATGTATCATTAGACGATCTGCAAACCTCATTAATACATATTAGTACTTAAGTATATTTTGTATTGGGTTCCTTTTCGAAAAACTTCACCCTTCGCCACTGCCTAAGTGTATACCTTAGATTAAAACTTAAGACCCCGCTGCCACTAAGCGAATTTTGAACATTACTTCCTAGTCTACAAAGCATTTTATCTGATAAAGTCCTAGCAACCTTGGCACTCATCATGTATAGAAATCCGTATTCTCTTATCATTACGCTTATGGTATTACTTCTACTATCGTTCAGGAAGGTAGTAGCTGATGCTGAAATTCGCATGTTTTTCGAATCATTGATATCTTATCTACCACACGTGTTTAAATCTGTATACATAATACAGGTGTCTGATAAGTCAATAAAAATAATCTGAGATTTAGTCATAACCTTCTGGTTTACAGTCTGTTTCTATCACCAAGTAATATTATGCAAACACTGTGAATTAGAGAGACTTTCCCGCCATCACACCACTATAACTCCTGTAAGCCAAGATCAGCAATGGCATTTTATGACACCGAGCAGTGAAGCTTGGCGAGTCTCAGGGAACACCAATTTGTCTTTATCCCGCAACGAAATTAATCAAATAGAAAGATAGGGTGGAGTTGGAAATATTAATTGTACTGATGGATTAGGGAACATTGAAGCCAATGGATATTATGACACTTAAGATCTAATGTCATAGAGCCGAGTTCGCTAAATATTATTGCAACACCACCCTGCAGCCTAAAATAAAAATGCCCACGCCTAACCTTCTCTTCAATGAAAAGGATGCCATGGGGCTTGTGTACGGTGGTCGCTATCCGGGCGGATATAAAAGATATCTTACCACCAGCAAAAGCATCAGTGTCTTAGTTGCACCTCTTGCTACACCTTCAAGGATGAAGGCGTAATATTTGTTTCGTTTCATTCGTATACAGAATAATCTCAAATTTCTAGAAAAAAAAAATACAAATACCAACTATATTATTTTATTTGGTTGTGTACAATATTGATTTATTATAAGCTATTGTACTGGTACAATTATGTGAGCACCTTTGAATAATAGTTATATTGTATCAACTATGTTAAACATATTTATCCAATATACAATGGCGGATACAGTTGCCACTAATAGTATTAACTATTCTTAAGTATATACATTTGGCAAGATATTATTATGAAACTAAAATTATTTATATTACAATTTTGTACATTAAGTTTAACTATAAGGATGCAATAATTAATTTAATCCAAAAATGTTGTGGCTTATACAATAAAATCAAAAGAAATATTCAATGAACAAAATTCTTTAGTCGACAAATTCGGTGGGCTTAGAAAAAGATAAAAAATGGCATTTTACAACCTAACCTAACCCAACTTTTCTATATTGATAAATATTCAATATAAAAAGTGAACATGCTAAAATGAATTACGTCCTATAAATAATACCCCCAAATTTCAAACTTCGTAACCATTAATTACAATACTACTTCGTAATAATATCCTGAATTAAATTGTAAATTAAATTAAACCATCACCTCTACCCGATAACCTGTAGTTGTACCATCGTAAGACAATAAACTAAAATAAGAATCACCATGGATGCTCAATGTGATGACCGTGGCCTACCGCAGTGTGGCCATAACTACTGGCGATCGATGAATGAGATACAATAGCCCCTGTGTGGCCTGAACTACCTATAACTCCACCGCTACCAATTACTCCTCCGCCAATCCCCCCAGAGCTAATCACTCCGCCTCCCAATCCTCCGACTCCAACTATCCCGCCGGTACCTAATCCCCCGCCGCTAATTATCCCAACAGCACCACCGCCTCCTCCGCCGACTGCTACACCCGGGCCGACAACAGTTACCGGAACTGGTACGGCTTGAGGTACCGCAACCGGGACCGGAGCAGGTACCCCAACAGCGTATGGCGCGGGTACCGGTATTCCTACTCCTTGAGTAACTGTAACAGGTACTGGCTGAGCTACCGGAATCGGGACAGGTCTATTAACAGGAACAGGGACTGGACGCGTTATTATATGAGGTACTGGGTGAGGTACTGATACTGGCACTGCGCGTGGGGCATCATAAGGTACTGCTACTCGTACTGGATAGGGTACCGGTCTTGATACTGGCACGGGTACCGGTTGTGGCACCGGTATGGCAATGTTGTTGTGATACTCTTCGATAGTGTGTTGTGAGGGCACTCCGTTGTAGACTCCTGATGATGAAGCGACAGCGACTGGTCCACCAGCTGCAGAACCAAGCCCACCAGATACGATAACGCCTGAACCACCCCCACCTGACGCGATCACTCCATGGCCACCTATCGCTGACGCTACGCCATGACCCACACCAACTGATGTGATGACACCATGACCAATACCAGACGCGATGACGTCATGGCCGAACGATCGCTTCTTTTGCTCAGAGCCCGAAGCGTTACAGCCGCATAGAAACAGCAAGATCTGGAATGTAAAATAACTGATATAGACAAGTTTTACATTAAACAAGAAAATAGAAACGAGATCTAGTTGTTTATCTACTTTCTAAACGCCTACGGATTTCGTAACGTAGACTAAATTTTGTATTTATCCCCTAGGAATAGGACAGTAATTATTAATTTGGTAGCGTCATGCGGTATTTCATTTTTATTTTCAAAATACGGCGGACCTTACCGAATAATAACGCTTATTAACACCAAACTATAGAGAAATAAAAAAAAATGTTTTGTTTGTGCGTGTTAGCTCTGAAATAACTGCATGTTAAAAGACTGAATAATGCTCAATTTAACCTTTAAAATTCACCATATACCCGCAATTCTAAATGCAGTAGTAATATTCTACGTTTGGGGAAATAATATACGCGTTTGCTATCAATCTGAGAAAATAACAAAAAGTACAATTAGACATCATGCATATGCTGTCCACTTGTTGCCGAGAAACACTATAATACTACAAAACTTTTACTAAAGCAACTCTTAGTTTCATTTCAGATCTTTGACGTAATTTTCCATGATAGCATATTTTTCTCCATGATAATATTTTTAAACTAATTAAACACAATTCCTCATTTAAAGGAAATTAACTCAATCAGGAACTCAAATTAGATTTAATTTCCCATTATTAAATGAATGACTCACGTATGCAATCCGTAACATTTTCTCAAGCGACCTATCTATGTAGAGAGGTGGAAGAAAGTGATGCTGTGTGCAAAAGTATAAGGTATTTATATTGACACGTGTGGCATGGCGGCCGGAATTGTACTTACTTTGCACCCGTGCTCGAGATATCTATATAGAGTTGTTACAAAAAAAATCTATAGATCGTTAGGTACTGTTGAAAAGGTCGATAATCAATTATACATACTAATAGACTCTACAATTTAAAATATATTTTAATGATGTATGTTCATATATCATATAAGAGATATCTTTAAAACAGAAAATTGCCCAAATGTCACAGCTCTGTGAGATTATAGTTAATTTACAGTGGACATACGAGGTCTGTCTGGGTCATGAAATATGTGTCGATTAAAATATCCATTTGCCGTAATAGGAGGTAATAGAGACACCTACCGCCATGCAGAGACTACCGTGTGGTAACAACTTTATCTTTGGAATTTACTTGTAGCCAGTGTATCTACTGGACATAATAAGAATTAAAATCTCATATCTCAGGATGACGAGGGCAGTGGAATACCCAATAATACTTTGTAATTATTGAATTACAAAGTATTATTGGGTTATATTGCAACACATTGGTGTTGGATGGTATTTCTACTGTTTATGGGCCGTCGTATCGCTTATCATCAGGCGAACGGCAAGCTCGTCTCGTCATTCAAAGCAATAAAAAAATACTTCCCAATAATAAGTTTAGTATCTTTAGTACAGTCCAGCAAACGAATTAATGGGCTAACTAATGTCAAATGTATTTCATGAACCACATTACCCACATTTTCAAAAGAACCCTGGATCTGCCGCCAACCTTAAAAGCTTAGCAATCAAAAAGGGAGGGGATGTTGGAGGTTCCCGGAAATCTCTGTCAATATATAAAACGAAACTTCTATTCTATTACTTCGCGTCTTCTGTAGACAATTATATTCGTAGCTTAGTCGATTTTTACTGTAGAACAGATGTAATACACGTTCTGCCACTTCAAACATAATACACATACACACATCGTCACGCATTTATCCCCGAAAGGGTATGCAGAGGCGCAATCAGGGCACCCACTTTTCGCCGAGTGTGTTCCGTCCCAGGATGTGATAGGGGGCGAGCCTATCGCCATATCGGGCACAAATTCCAGACTCTGGGCTAATATTGAGCAGAAAAACCCAAATATCACTTTGCCCGACCCGGGATTCGAACCCAGGACCTCAGAGCGCTGCCGTACCGCGCATGCAGTACAACTACATCACCGAGGCAGTCATAATGTTTGTTTTAACAACTCTATATAATATGCAGCGTGCCACACAGGCATAATTTGTCAGCATCGAGTATCAGACTCGATAGGGCATAGCTAGGTAAACTAGATTAGATCTGGTCTAGACCTACACGTAACCGAGTATCCGACGGGTTATGTAACTCCGGCTGGATTGTTTACTGAGCTTACGAAACTTGTGGCAACCCTGGAAATAGGTGTAATTAAATTCTCTTTATGTAAAAGATTATTGTTAATGGAATTTCGAATTTATGAATAAAAATACAAATGTATTACAATTTCAGTTAACATTCATTAATATTTACAACTTTATGACGTCCTACAACTGGATATGAAATTCAACGGTCTCAATGTAAAATAAACGTATGAATGAAGTGGTGGTATAAAAATAAGAAGATGAAATCTAATACTATACCGGAATAACTTCAAACAATTGGAAAAAAAATGATGATATCACAAATACTGAACGGACTGATAAAATCCGTACAACGTTTTAATATCCAACATTCGCGTAAACATAAGAAATAATAAAAAAAATATGACTTAAATAGATAATAAGAAGTTCTGTGAACTCTCTACAGGATGTCGGTTACCGTGTAAGCATAATGTATTACTTACACGTAAAAAATCAGATTCCTTATTTAAAACCGACAAATTTTTAATGCTGCGTTTACATGTCGTTAAGAACTTAATTGAAATGGCATTCTTATTATATTAATGTAAAGGCTATATGAAGTTGTGTTAATATGAAGGCTGCAAAGTCTTCGAAACGTCGAAAGAAAATAATAATATAAAAACCGCGAAAAAATCCGTTAAATACTTTTATTTTCAATGTCTAACATGCGCGTAAACATAAGAAATCATTATGTTAATGTATTTAAAGTTTCTAACTATCCAAAGGATCTGGATGCATGTCCAGTGGAAACAGAATGCTGGGGAATTTTAGTCGATATTCCAATGAGGGAACTTGGTTCGAAAGTCTGTCATTCCCGCTTCAATTCTTCTGATAGATGCGAGAGAGAAGAAGAAGAGAAGATCCCGAAACAATTTTTCCACAAAGGCCAAACTTTAATTGATTATGTTATCACTATTTTAATTTAATGTTTTCCAGCGGCTAACCGACACAAATAAAGCTACAATGTCTATCTAAACTAACGGCGTAATGCGCACTCAATTCAATTTCACTAACCATTCTAAGCTGCGGCCTCTCCAAATCGTAGGCTGATTCAATATTCTTGCCTCGTCTAGCATTATGCATTACCACTATGAATTAAATATCCATTGAATAAACTCCTCGTAAACTTTTTGCATGTTATTGTCATTAAATATTTCGATAAAAAAATGCATTATACCTTAATTTTAATCAGCCTCATTATCTTTCTAATGAATAAATACTTCCTCCTATATAAATAAAAATGAATCCCAATTTCCCTTGGTCACGCCATCACGCGTGAACGACTGGACCGATTTCACATTTTTTTTTTGTTGTTTGTTATTGTCAGGAGGTTCTTATGAAAGAAAAAATTCAAAAAATTGCGCGGAAAATTAGAAAATTTAAGAAAACTTAACGTAAATATTAATTTTATATAACTATCAATTGTTTGAAATAACTGTCAGCGATTGACAGAATGCTCGCTGCAATTTCATAGTTAAGACTGGACAACGTCTGTCGGGTCAACTAGTATATTATAATAAACAATATTTGCAAATATAAGCAACTTTTAAATAGGACAGGTTTCCTTAAAGCAGTGGTTCTCAAACTTTTTAAATGACGGAACCCTTTTGGGAAGCAAAATACTTGATGGAACCCTACAATAAAACAATTGTTTTTATAAGTGTATTTTTTATTAATCAGCATAATAAAAGTACAATGTAACAGTTACTAATTATTATTGAGAGAGGTGTTTTGATTTTTTTTTCTAAATTCTTGCGGAACCCCGACAGAGGTATCACGGAACCCTAGGGTTCCGCGGAACACACTTAGAGTATAGCTGCCTTATAGGAATCGACATGAGTAAAGCAACTGGTATTTAAAATTATGCAAATTCTGAAACACGCGTGAATAAGACAGTTGCGCATAAGGACAATTGGAAGAAACAATAATAAAAACACATAAATATAAATCATATCAGTCGCCATGTAACTCGCATCAAATCCAAGATTATGTAGCAAGCCCTTATAGAAAGGGAATGCAGTCGAACAACTAAACATGGCCGCACTTTTCCCTCATCAGTTTTTCTCCCTGACGTCTCATACCAGTTAAAAATCAGACATTTCCTACTTCGTTAACATCGCGATAGGTCCATTTTTTGTTGATGATATAAGGACCCCGCCCTACCCTGGGGACAGGAAGAAAACAACTTGCCGTAAGGAATAAATTACTGGAGTTACAAAACTGATGTATTTTAAGCTATAGGTGCGGTGTGGTGATATAATTGTTATTTAAAATGATTATAGGTATTAGTTGCTTGAGGCGTTTTCTTGTAATTTTGCGGTGGTGACATATACAGTATATTTGAAATCTTAGTTATAATAATGATTATGTTTGGAATAAGATCTTAGTAATGATTCAGATATCGGGTGGCCAGGCTTAAATTTACCGATATATAAAATTTGTTGAACTGATAAATTGATTATAGTAGTTTTTAATTTAGTTTATCAATTACACATTAATGAAAAGTAAAAAATAAAATATATAAATAATTATAAAACTTTTCTTTTTCTACTGATACGCAAGTAATGCACAAAATACAATGTTACATGTTTGAATTTCATCATTCATTCTGCATCATTAATATTTTTCCTTTTTACGAGGCTTAAAAACCGAATAAGGAGTATAGTCAACTAAAACATAAATTAAAACATACAAAAATTACCGAAATAATGAAATGTGTTACCAGAATGTAACATCAAAAATTTCATCACACATGCAATTTACGAATTTAAAAACCAAAACGGCACCCTTAAGTAACCTAACAATGGAGGAACGTGCCGTCACATAAAGTTGAGATCACTGCGTTTCTGGTTCAGTGGTCCAAGTTGCATCACCGATGATTAGAGCGCCTTCTGCATGGTGATGAACCGAATCTACGCGGAAGATATTTCATCGTTGATTATTTTAGTCACAGGCGTGTACTTCGCAACAATTGGCTTCAACTTTTGATTGGAGTCTTTGAATTCTGCCGAAGTTCAGTTGATTTATTACATGTTTTGTATTCACGGGGCTTCTGGGTGGTCAGTGTATCGTATGCGTGAGACCATCGAGGGTATTGTCTATATTCTATCTTGTCGCCAAGCAACGATAGACAAGCTATGTTATATGTTATTTTATTACACAATTTAGTAATTATAATACTGAATCCAGCGTTTAAGCGCAATATGCAATGGGAAATGAGGAGATCCGTAGAAGAACAAAAGTCACCGACATAGCCCATCGGATTAGCAAGCTGAAGTGGCAGTGGGCGGGGCACATAGCTTGCAGAACTGATGACCGATGTAGCACAAATCTGGAATGGAAACGATGATCTAGTAAGCGCAGCGTCTGTCATCCACCCACGAGGTGGATAGATGACCAAAGCCCCAGGAGGGGGCTGATCCAGCCCATGCAGGTCATTTCAATAGTTCGATCTGGAAATCTTTGGAGGAGGCCCATGTTCAGCCGTGGACACCCAGAGGCTGATGATGATGAAGCGTAATATGCATGACAGCCTCATATAACTTTAGTTTGAAGGTCCGTTGCAAGTTGCTCACCACATATTTTACTTATAAAAAGCATTATCTATGGTAAATATTTTACTAATTCTCCTGAACGTGGTAGTTCCATTACACTATAGTGGTAATTCAAGAACGCAGGCGACTCATTTAGATTCCTCGTGTGTGTGGATTTGCATTGAATATTTTACTTTACTTCAAATGTAGGTTACTAGTCCGATGGTTTAGGCCTACGGAACTTCTTGTGTTACGTAACATATTCTTTATTAACATACATTGTTAGAATTTTACTGAATCTCTAGTATTTCGATTGTTATTCAGAAAGTGTACGTGAGGCTTGAATTTTAGCATTCCTTTTAGCAGATTTATTACGAGTTCTAACTGCGTCTTTTACGAACCTATTATTTATATTTACTACTTACGCCAAAGCAAAGGTGCTTACTCCCTAAGTCTTGGCTATTGCTATATTGGTAATCAAGAAACTACTTTGAGACAGAACGCGACTTTTAATAGAAAAAAAAATATAAATCATTTTTTAAAGACATAACTTTAAATAACTTGCTATCTGCGTGAACATTTTCCTTGGCTGAAAATTCATAGAAACGATTTATCGTCTTCGTTAAAAAAACTAAGTACAAAACAATTCGGAGACCACAACATTCTAATACCTAAATAAAGCTAATCTCCTTTCTAAACTGTAGAAGCAAATCTGGTATTCATAATAAATAATGTTCATGACCAGTAATGCACATAAGGAATGTCCATAAACACGTATATTATCAACTAGTAGGGCAATAACAACATACTCAATATAAATTATTAAACGTCGAGATTCCTAGTTGCAATAAAAGCGGCCGCAGAATTGAGTAATTGCAAATTTACAATTTAATTTGGTATGACGTGAGACATCATAATTGTTAGACCTAGGCCACACTGAAACACAATAATACTAATTAACTACATTGTTTGTGGTATCAACTTGGTTTTGTGATAAACTATATTAAGGGGTTAGCTTGAGGTTTCATTGCCAGATCAAGCAACACCAATATTTTATTTTGAATGATTCAGCTACCTGTAGTTTGATTGATTTATTTGTTCTTCAATTTATTAAAATATACACATGATACATTAATTTTTTTATATGATCACAGCATAGTGACGCCACTACACCTCATTGTAAGTTAAGTGTGGTCCAAATTGTAACAAACGAAACATATTTTTAACATATCTAATAACCACATTATCTACAATTGCTAGTCTAAAGAATGCGTGAATTTAAAGAGTAGTTCAATATTCAGATTCACGTGACGAGGAGTTGCGACTTCGGCATCACGTTACTTGTAATATGTTAATTTGACCCGAATTTTTCCACACAATCAACCAGAAGAATACTGATTAATAACATTTTCGTCGCGCGTTGATGCGAAAAACACAGGTAGTTTTCTCGTGACCTTAAATATTTAGCAATTGAAAACAGTTCTCGAAAATAAAATAGTTCTTATGCCCTCAGTAATTTGATGCGGGATCTAAAGCTGTCCATTGTTTTACTTTTAAAAAAAGAACCATGCTGATGACGTCACTTAAGTTATTAATAACTATTCCTCAATCAGCCTCATCATACTAAATATCATACACTAGCGCATAACATATTCCACTGAAATACAGGAAGTCCTTCACCCCAGTTAATTAGGTCTAGAGGTATAACCACGAATTGTAACCTAAGCCTAACTCGCTAGCCGCCGATGTTGACACTTGGTGCGTCTAATCCGCGCGTGCGCAGCATGCCGCCATCCCGCGGCATTACGTGGCACGCGCATGCGTAAACTGACACTTTATATGAACATGTGAGCAGAGCTGTCTATTTATTATACATTATTATTCATAGACCTCGTAACAATTTTATCTTAACACATTAATAGGCTTTGCTCGCGGTACACGTGGAAACTCCTCTTCCGTACTGATATTCCATCTGCACTTTTCCAGTTTAAAATTTGTCCCATAATATGTCAATAAAGAACTTGAAATTTTACTAAACATCGAAATTGGTTTAGCGACTTTTACTTTTACTTCTAACAATCAGCCATTATCTACATAGTTTATATCAGAATTTGCATTTATTTATAATTTACATTATTATCAATATAT
Source organism: Manduca sexta (assembly GCF_014839805.1). NCBI lineage: Eukaryota > Metazoa > Arthropoda > Insecta > Lepidoptera > Sphingidae > Manduca > Manduca sexta. The sequence goes on from NC_051125.1 coordinate 2,235,262, forward strand.
CATTTTCTTCAGGTTTTATAATGTAGAGGTAGTCGATAGACCTAACGATAATTTTAAATCATGTGAATATACGAAATATGAATCGTGCAATATAATATTCACGAAGATATCTAAAAGCAATAATCATCAGCTTTTTGCAGTACATTACTAAACACAAATCCGTCGAAAGGCATTGCATTCAAAATGATTTGACTCGTTAAGTTGATGTTGCCTTTCGCAGTTACCTTCTTTGAAAACTGATAGGCCACACCAAAAACAACTGATTCACAACAATATGTTATTTAAATCTTATTTATTTGTTAAAATATATGAACAAATGTATTCGACTTTTATTCATAAATGCATAATGCAAACATAAAGTATAGTAATACACATTTAAAGTTAGTAAGTAACAAACTTTACAAAAGATGCGGTCCCTTAAATTACTTGATGTTAAAATTGATGATTGACAAATGTAAAATGGAATCAAAAATTTGAATAAAAGTTTTATCAGAATAACAGTTTCAACTCATCCCTCTTCCCAGTCTAAATTGATTTTCCTGAATGAACTAACTGTTACCTGAAAGGAACTATTTAAAGAAGCATGTCACACTTGCGACTCATAATATTATGTCATTCAAGAGAAAATGTCATAAAACTGATACAATCACTCACCGTAAATGTATTGACGAAATGAAGTTGACACCATTGTAACCATTAAGGTGTGCACATAAAAACTATAGTTGTGTAATGCGTTTTTAAATTATATGTTATGTAGGATATTATCATTAATGGTCTAGTGGCATCTATTTTCATAAATACAGTTCATACTGTACTCAGTGAAGTAACATTGATGGGTGAAATTCTTATTTTGGCACTAATAGTAATATGGAATTGTCTATTCAAAAACACCCATGTCCTACGCACAAGATGGTATTAGAATAGCACCTTATGACTTCACAGGACGCTTCGTTTATTTACTGGCTCGGTACCGTAGTTGTATTACGTACGCGGTACGACCACCGCTCTGATATCCCAAGTTCGAAGTCAGCAAAATGATATTGGATTTTTTTGCCTAATATCAGTCCAGATCCTGGAATTTAAGCCCGATATGGTGATAGGCTTGACACATATCACATCATGAAACACAACACACATATGCCGCGGTAGCACCTTTCTACATAAAGGCATAAGTGTTTGTTTTTTTTTAATTTGTCTATGTACCGATTACAAAAGCAAGAATCAAGTAAGCCATAATGAGCAGTTAGAAGTCGAGTGCTCTGGAATAATTAACACGGTGTTGTGGGCGGCGTGTAATCACTAGGTTTAACACACCCTGTCATTCACTGGACGGATGCTCTGAACACACAATTAAGATGGTGTTGAAACAGAATTTGGTCTTTCACATATCGAAAATATACTTTGTATGTATTGTGGCGAAGGTTGAAATTTCCCTAAAGGGACCCCAACACAACTTATACGTACTAATAATACGCATAAACGCTGTATAAAAGTCGTTCTAGTAATAATTAGATTTTGCATAAATTATGAAAGGAAAGCCAGCAGGAATTGGTTATTGTAATTAAACTAATTTTCCGGATTCTATCGCGGTTTTTTGATTTTTATTTTTCTCCCGACGTTTCGAAGACTTTGCAGCCATAAAAGAAATAAAACACAAAAAACCGCGATAGAATCCGGAAAATTAGTTTAATTTCAATGTCTAACATTCGCGTAAACATAAGAAATCATTATTCAGCAGGAATTGGATTATATGAACCATTCGCCACTTATAGGTAATTGTAAATAAATTGGAATGGAAGATAGCTCAGTTGGGAATGGAAAGGACTGCTGAGTCCAAGGTCCGCAGATCCAAAACCCAAGGCACACACTTCTGACTTTTTAAAACCTACGTGTATCGTTATCAATTATCGTTCGCTTTAACGGTAGATTCATGAGCAACGTACGGATCTGAAAATCTCTATTAGAATAGCTAAGGTATACAAAAACTTCCAACATGCAATAGACCAGAGTGATGATTAAGGCCTCAACTCTCGCAGTAGTACAGGATGTCTGTAACGCAGAGCTGGTATTATTAAAAAAGAATTTAACAATAAATATAACGAAATTAATAAATACGTGCAAAAGAAATACGATGGACAGAAGCTGGTTACGTGAACTTAAACCCAGATCAGCTTGACGGCGCAGCATGGACTAAATATATTAATATTCAAAACCATTTACACCGTTTTACAGGCCTTTATTTAAATTGCAATATTTGAAAATGAATTTCATAACAGTTATCGTCAACCGATTAAAATGAAATTTTGCAAACACATTTAGTTTAGATAACAATGCATGATTATATCAGTGACATTCTAAATCCAATATGGCGGACGGCCCAAGATGATGGACTAATTATATCTTATCCCCTTATTCATAGACGTTTTTTATCCAAGGACGGAGTAATGTTGTGATAACAAGTCTGTTTCTCAGTGCCCAAGTGTCTACGCACTGCGAAGGCTGCCATGCCGTCAGCACTGAAAACAAACAACAAAAAAAAAGTCTATGAATACGAGAGTAAGTTTTCACACAAACTGTGATAATAACGCATACATAATGTACGATATCAAACTTAGATTTCTACCGTAATGTAAATGAAATCTTACACTGATCAATCTAGTTCTGTTGATCTATTTCCGTCTACGTAATTAGTAGGTTGTATTCAAAACTAGAGTAACTCTTATACAATGTAAGCAATTAGATTGCGCTGGATGAACTATACAATCTATTCACTTTCCTATCGGAAGATAAATAGCATTATTTACATGTTTAATGAGGGCTGTGTGTTGCGAAATAGTTAGTACAAATTAATTATTCCGTGCACCAGTGGAATAATTGATATCTGGCATTCCAATTAGATATTGAGAGAATTTCCGTACCTACTCGATGCCATATCTTATAGTATACACCTTGGACTGTTGTTGTTCCTTCGATTCCTGAATCGAGCAATAGATGTTTTTCTAATCCGATTTGACAGTCAATGATTCCATCGAGAGAAATTTGACATCAAACGGCCGGTCAAAAATTAAGATTTTTTTCTTTCATAAAAACCTTCTCCTGACAATAACTAACACAACAAAAAAAAATAGTGAAATCGGTCCAGCCGTTCATGCGTGATGGCGTGACCAAGGGAAATAGTCATTCATTTTAATATATATAGATATAAAATCTCATTATCATTACAACGAATTCCAGACTATGCACATTATTAGTACTTATAAGTCGTGTCGGGTTCCCTTTCGAGAATATTCACCCTTCGCCACTGCAACGCAGCATTAAATCTTTGAAGCTACACAATATGCAGCAGTGGTAAAGGATCCATATAATCGGATTCCTGTCGGCTTCCCTTTTGAGCTTTATGTAAAATCTATCATTAGAACGATTTACAGATCATATTCATGCATAAAAATATATTTAACACCCCTGTATTAAATACTGCCCCACTGCTGAGCACGGGCCTCCTCTACTACTGAGAGGGATAAGGCCTTAGTCCACCACGCTGGCTTATTGCGGATTGGTAGACTTCACACACCCTCTAAATTACTATAGAGAATTTCTCAAGCATGCAGATTTCCTCACAATGTTTTCCTTCACAAAGGCAAATATGGAAGATGAGAAGACTCTATTTATGCATATTAGTACCTATATGTTGGTTTACCTTTCAGAAAACTTCACCCTTGGTCACTAATATGCAGACACCTAGCCGAGTTCCCACGCTAGTAGTAATCGAAGTCTAATGTTCCTTTCAGATATATTTGCTCTTCTATATATTTTTAACTAGCTTTTGCTCGCAGCTTCGCCCGCGTGAAGGAATTTTCCGGGATACATTTTTGTTCCAGCTTATATGATATGTATCGTTATATTATGACCAAATTACACAAAATTAGTATAAATTGTAGTCTATGTGTTATTCTGATGTATACCCAATATTACTGTAAAGTTTCATCCAAGTCCGTTTAGTAGTTATTCCGTGAAAGAGGAACAAACATACATACATCCATCCTCACAAACTTTCGCATTTATACTATTAGTAAGATATAAGTATTTAGACTATTTATCGAACTAGGTTAAATTGCTTGAACGATTCATAAGTTTGATTAAATGAGTATTATCTATTCTAATATTACAAAGAGGAAAAGGTTGTTTGTAGGTTTGCAGAGGCTAATATTTTGAATGATTAAATCGATTTTGATATTTATTTTACTAATGTGAAGTTACAATACTCTTGACTGCCATAGGTTTGTACTTGTTATTCTGGGAAAATATTTATCCCACAAAAGCTTTTGCACGCGCACGGAGCTCGGGTAAAAGCTATTCTAGATATAAAGCTCGATATTTCTATAGTAAAAGTTTGTTGCATTGTGAGGCTTAGTGTTGTGTAACTCTGGACTAGAACATTATAAATTCTATATCCAGATAAATTATTTTTTTGTGTGGGTTTTGTATTATTTTTCCAGGATTCCCTGAAAGAATGCAAGTGAAGATTAATTCAGACTCATTAAGACGTATTTTCCACTAACATACTAAAATATAGTTCGTCTGCCTTATTTGCCTTGGATACAGAAACTATTCAAAAGATCTATATCGGCTATATTTGCATATCGTAGACCGTCTTACAGCTAACCAACAAACATTAACCGCTTATCTAACCTTTACTTAAATGACAAGAACACAAATAATCCAGAATCTGATATTAGTTATTACCGATCGTCCCCAATATGACCTAGACCTCATTTCCAAGACATCCGTAAACATCAACGTCCGAACTAATTAATATGCAAAAACAATAAAAACAAAAGTCCTTGACGTCCAACAGTGAAAAGTAGACCGTCCACGCATTCTTCGGGTGTCAGGAGATCAAAATTACAAATCGAAAACGTTACTTAAAACTAGGAGCAAACAGTCCAAAATCAATAAAACCAACTAAAGTACTTACGATATTTTAAATGGCTAATTCTAGTTCCAAGGAGCTGTGGGAACCAATGTCCCTTTCAAATGGTTATTTATTGTCTTAATAATGAGTTGGAAGCTAGATAAGTCAATGCAAAGCGACCTAATGTAAGCTAAATTAAGGAAATTGGTCCGAATACCAAGTAGAGAGTGAACGTGGCGAAATCACAGTTAAACGGGTATTGATCAAAAACGGTGTGCGTAGTTACGCGATCCGATATTACAAAACGATTTATCCGGATAAAACGATTACCGAAGGCGTTGCCTATATTTAGAAATGGCTATTAGTTATACAAATCTAATGATTTCTGTATATAATATATTTATTATCTCTAAGACCAAAGCGATAGCCTAGTTAGTTGTGGAACGGACTAACTAATAAGACTGAACATCTCATGTCTCTGGATATAATTCAAGGTGTTTGTTTGTTGGATGGTGTTTCTACTGTTCAATCACCCATAGGTGATCGTATTGCTTACCATCAGGCGAACAGCAAGCTCATCTCGTCATTCAAAGAAATTTAAAAAATAAACGAAATAAATTTTCTAGTGTTCTAGTGCTAGTTTAGTATTCATTGAATTATTCCCAAAATCTCCGGAATACTTTCCGGTAGACAACGGCTTGGGTTTACCTCTTGCATTGCTTGAGTCCATACGCGGCGGATGCCTTTTACCATCAAGCGAACCGCTTGCTCATTTGCCTTTTTTTGTTTCGTAGTAAAAGTACCTACCTTCCATGCTGCCGCCCAACCCGAGGGTCACCTAAATGTGCAAAAGCGCACGATGTACACTAAAGGTGGACAACTCCTGCTGCCCGCCGACAACCCCCCGATGGCCCCTATTGGTCGCCTCTTACGACAGGCAGGAGATACCGTGGTGGAATTCTCGAAGCGCCACCAACCCACAAGTTTGCCTACTAAGACAATAAAAAAACCTATATCGTATAGTTAATTAAAAGCAGATCAAACTAAACACAGTATGTTGGCAAGCACCGTGTGACCGGCGCATAGTCGAACTATCTCAGAACCGATCGCCGCACTTTGATGCAAGGATTGCTGTCTCATTGTCTTACATAACGACATCCTTGCATCCTTCGGCGGTGTTTCAAGGCGCGTATCGAACGCCGTGAATGAATGGCGAAATTTTTATGTAAATTCTAGTCAACTTTACGTTTACAACTCACGCTGTGTTGAAATGTTCGCAACAAAAGTCAACGAACAATATATTTATTAGAAAAAAGGGGAAAATAATTATAATATATTTCAAAAACAGCTTTGTGTTATGGTGTTCATGCTATGTTTGGAGTTGTCATGACGGGATCACCAATTTTGGGTGGGTTGAGTGTATGAAGAATAGGTTAGTTATTTTTTTGAGGCAACACTCTATTTTTATAGTACGCTGGCGAGTTTAAAAATGTATTCAAATATCAAAAATAAATTGGCAAAGAGAATCGGAAAATTATTCTTGTTTTTACATTGGTATTTTTATTCATTATATTTTCTGCAATTGTGTACGGACGTTTTATTTAATGTGAATAATACCCCACAAGTGAAATTATGTTCACTGTGCATCATATAGTGTCTGTTGGAAGTCTCTATTTATATTAAATTAAACCAAGAAATAAACTGTAGCAATTTGCCTACATTATTCTGAGCGAACACGACTAACTTAACAACGCTAAACAAACTTGCATATAAAACATCAACCATGCAATTATCAATACATATCGCTACACTATCGCATACACAAAACCATAATTTAGCATAACCGATTAGCGCTTTCATAGTTTTTAAACTCATATTCGCATGCTAATTTGTAACTACTATCAAACAAGTTACCATGACAGCATATAGCAACTGTTAAAAAGCGATTTCCATGCAGCATTCGAACACAGGAAGCCTTCAAAGTGCACCATCAAAGTTGCCGCACAGTCCTCACTCACACTAAATGAATCATGTATTTATCAACTAGGAGATATACGCTCCTTCTTCTGCGTAATAATCTTTCTCCGAATAAAATCCTCGGTGATAACATTTACGAGATAAAATAGCATTACAAGTTAACGTTAAGATCCCTAAACGGATTTGAATGAAATTTGCCTCTCAATAGACCATATCCTGGATTGTTAAGGTTAATTTTTGTCCCGATAAAGTATCATCATCATCATCAGCCGCAGGTTGACCACTGCTGAACATGGGCCTCCCCTAAAGATTTCCAGATCAACCTATTGAAAGCGGCCCACATCCAGCAACCTACAGCGACTTTTATGAGGTCATCTATCCACCTTGCGGGTGGACGTCTGACGCTGCGCTTGCCAGTTCATGGCCTCCACTCCAGAACCTTCTTGCCCCATGGGGCATGTAAAGTATACAGCGGTACTTTTACACTGCAAATAATCACGTAGAGCCACGAGTATCGTCTCATTGACATATTAGTAAGACTAGCATTTGCTCGAAGCTTTACCCGCAAGAAAAAATCTTGGATCCATTTTTTCGGAAACACCCGCTACATATATTGCCGGGATAGAAAGTAGCCTATGTCCTTCCTAGAGTTTCAAACCATCTCCATGCCAAATTACATCGAAATCCGCGTTGCATAGTTTTTTAATTTACCGCGTTTAGGCAGGCAGACAGATGCGACGGGAGACTGCTTTATTATATACTTTTTAGAACTTTTTAAAGGCCACAGTCCATCATACATGATTATTGCATAACTTTAACCATTTACTCACGTCAGCGCAGGCAACAGAAGCTCTCAAAAGGAATATAATTTTTCCCAGTTTTTGCAACATTTTTTATTAAAGTTCCGCTCCTATTGGTCATAGCGTGATGTTATGGCCTTCCTCGATAAATAGGCTTCCTAACACTAAAAGAATTTCAATCGAACCAGTAGCACCACCAACCACAGATTAGCGCGTTCAAACAAACAAACTCTTCAGTTTTATATAATAGTATAGATTAAAAGTCTTCTCAGCTAACTGTCAGGTGCGAATAGTATGCAAAAATGCAGTTAAGTAATGTATTACTCGTGGAAATCCCGAGGCCTTATACGAAGCTCACGTCCATTCACGTCTGACGTGTGACGTCGATGCACGTTTTATACTAAACATTCGTGTTTTGACAAACAGCAAGCGTTTTAGACGTATCATTCTAGGAAATGTGTTTGAGTAGCACAGTAGGCGAATCAGAGTCAAATAAAAATGACGTATCTGATAGATAAGTCTATCGCTAAGATTTGTTTACTGCTTTGAATGATGAGTCGAGCTTGCCGTTCGCCTGATGGTAAGCGATACGACAGCTCATAAACAGTAGAAACACTATCCAACACTTTTTACAAAGTATTGTTTGGTATTCCACTGCCTTCGCCATCCTGAGACACGGAATGTTAACTCTTATTATATCCGGACAAATTGATAAGTCGTTCCCGTAATTTTGTTGTTTCTTATTAGCGTTAACGATTATAGAAAGGCATCTTAGCTACGGTCGCAGATATAGGTACGACATGTTAAATTCGGATGCAAATTACATAAAAACTAATACTATTATAAAGGACAGACTAAAGACAGTAAAGGAGAATTGTATCTCAGTCCTTCAACTATCTCTACTCTCAGGTTAATAGATAGTTTTACAAATATAAGTCTGATACACGTCTATATTACTAAGCAAGTTTTGATGCGAAACAAAAATCGATAAAATTTCCGTATTCCGAACAATCGATATTAATCGATTTCAAATCGCCTTTACGCTACCTCCTACTTTACGCAAACAAAGGTCTGGAAACTGGTGCACGATATTGCACAAGCGTCTGGTCTCACCACGAATCCTTAAACTGGACAATGGCACGTAACACAGCTATAAAGTTACGTATTGTTCCACTGATACATAGATTATATAATTGCTTTTATTTATGAGGCTTGAGATTGATATGCAGGTATATCCAGTATTTCACACTTCATTGTTATTTATTACAAGACGGAATCTGTATTGGGTTCAACTGAAAATCAGCGCTTCAGTTCACGCTGTAGCATTAAGCTGAGCTGGATCCATTTTAGTTTTGGTTTTTCCCTTTTGATCATTATTTTTTTATTTCTCTTGTATTAATGTAGTTTTAATTTCGTTCTTATTATATTATTTGCTTTGTTTTTTCGTTTATATTATGTTACTAAAACCAAATAAAATATTTCTTTCTTTCTAGATATAAGTACTGTATTGCATAGACTAATCATAACATCCCAACGTTGGGCAAGGGCCTCCTTAAAATCCTTTAATGCATCAGTCGCTAGCCTGGTGACTTCTGGTCCAGGGTTACTAATTTGTGAAACCCTGACATTAATAGGTGTAAAAATAAAATGTAACACATATCATAATAAGTCTTCCTATTGTTTCAATAGTTAGAGATTACGCGTCACAAACTTACAAAACCTTTTTTTAATCGCATTTTCATTACTCTTAGCGAAATGAGATCATTAAAGCGGATACTAACTAGTCTTTATCTTATCAACCTTTCCGGAATACAGCTCATAATTTACGAGATCCATATTTTTGTCTCCATAACTTGATATGATATAATGCGAAATGACGTAATCAAATCATCTTCCATAAACTGAATAACAACCAGTCCAAACTGGAGTGATTTGAAAGATGGTTGTCGGAACAAGTTCAATTTAACTTTCTAGTTAACCCGGCGAGCGTGTGGCGGGGTATGTCATACCCCCCATGTTAATTACTGGCGTATATTTTTTGTGCCTGACTTTCAAACTTATAGTCTCTTTGAGTAGCTGGAGTTACAGGGTTGCGGAAGGTAATAGTGGGGTGATCACAGTGTCGCGGCAACCTGCATTCGAGTTACACGCTAGCAAACTGAGTTCGGGTACGTGATACCCCGCCTCATAGCTGGTGTGACAAAAACTAAAATTGCTTTTTCTGCTATTTTAACTTATTTTCTTTGTTTAATTGTAGATTTTAATAGAAAATGGATGTTGAAAATAGAAAAAAACAACTTCGGTCTATGATAGAAGATGTACTTACTAGAACAGGGTTTCGCAAACTTTTATTTAGTGCGGACCACTAATGCCACCTTATGCGACCTTTTTTGCGACCAAAGTCGTAATGTTTGGGTTGATGTTGTTCAGTTGGATTCTTAAATTTGTTTTTACTAGCAGTTTACTTCTGTATTTATTTTTAGATATACAAGAGTGCAAAAGCGTGCACTTTATAGTTTTTCTTTTAACTTTTATTTTACTTGCGGATCCCCTGAGAGGGGCCCACGGGCCCCCAGGGGTCCTATGTTTCGTGAAAATCAGGGCAAAGACACTAAATGGACCGATTTCATCCGTAACTTAGGCTTGGCTTTAGTTTACGAACACCTGAAGATGTGAAATGACAATAAATATATATTTCGATTTATATACGTCACAGAATTTCTTCCCAGATCAACGAATCACTTTCATCGACTCAAAATGTTCCTGGTCATTTTATTAGATGTAGAGATTACCCCAACAAAAATAATCATAAGACAAAATACTCATGAACAAGCTGAGGAAAGGCTATTAGTGTGGAGCATGCAATGTTTTTTTGCAAAAACTGCACAGATTTTATCTCCAGTTCCTAAGATGTTCCTAAATTTTTTGTGATTTTGTTTAGTTTATAAAGAAAATTATTTCATATTCTATCATACGATTAAGTTTTTTTTATCATAAAACTGGTTTTACTTCAGTTCCTTTTAGTTTTTAAGAGACTGAAAGTGTTTGTTTGAAATTCAAAGTGACTTATTTCCATCGAGGTAAAAAAATAAAATTGTTAAAATGGCGCGATTGTTTTATTTCCAATGCGTTATGATGGTATTGTCTTATTATACCAAAAATAAATAGTATAATACTTCTTCAGAAACAAGTTTTATAGCCAATTTTTTTAAGGGGTATGTCATACCCTGCCTCATACTTCTTGTTACATTTTTTCACCACATGCTCGCCGGGTTAAGTTCCTTAACGTTTGACGTGCCTATTGCCCTGGTTTCTTTGTTTCAATATTGCATAAGGGTAGTTCGTTAGAAAAAATACTCCAATGTACTTGCTACAAATTTGACGGGGCGAACTACGTATCAAACAGGGGTACCTTGCCCCACTCTGACACTAAACTTTAGTGAGACACTAGCGCCCTTATCGAACGTTAATTTTTCATTTATGATTATAACTGTCCATTTTTGTCGTCAAGCATCAGTGTGATAGCATTTGTACTCGACTAGATGTAGGTCATAGCCAAAATTATAAAAAAAGTTTAAAGAATATATATATATATATATATATATATCAATTTAAGGTTTTTAGGCATTATTTACTATTCAAGAATTGATAAAATTATCATTTACAGTCCCCTCATTGATCTAGTACCAGCGTATTTGGGAAGTACAGTAAGGTCCTGTATTTGATTCTCAAGTAAGGCAAAATAGTGAATTTTTCAACTCAAAAAGATATAATTTATAAATAAAATATCATACTCTACATATTAACCAGAAAGCTTTCTTAAAATAAGGTAACCCGCAAACGCTGCCTTATCGAAAAACACTGCACTACTATCTAAGCACTATAAACACAGTTAAACACAATAATTACAAGCCCTATCCTGCGTTACGTCACTGCCCACCGTAGATCGGCGTCGGCGCACGCACTTTGCGCAACGCCATAATAGATTACCGGCCGACATCCTGAAACCTCTTGTTGAAACCTGGTTTACGCTTTTGAATGAGATCAGTTTGTGTTACGAATTAAATTCCAATTCATATTGTATCTGTTTATACTAGACTAGCTTTTGGCCGCGGTTCCGCTCCTCCATTCCCGATGTAAATAGTAGCCAATACTTAAATATAATGCTGGTTAGTGAAAAAGAATTTGATATTTTTTTTCATGTTTATATAATAGATAATATGTTACACTGTAACCCCCTTATTCATAGACGTTTTTTATCGAACGACCAAGTAAAGCTGTGATAACAAGTCTGTTTCTCAGTGCTGACGGCATGGCGGTCTTCTCAGTGCGTAGACATAGGGCCGTTGTGATTGGCTAATATTGAGATACAACAATAATAGCCAATCACAACGGCCCTATGTCTGTTTCTTAGTGCCGTTGGGCACTGAAAAACAGACTTGTTATCACAGCTTTACTCCGTCCTTAGATAAAAAACGTTTATGAATAAGGGGGTAAGTGTATAAGACTCTAAAACTAAATTATTAAAAAAAACTATTCTCCTATTCATATCTAAAATGTTCCCAGCCTTTCATATCATCACAAATCCTCAGATATCTGAAAAGACGAGAATGTCCGTTCCATTAAAGTCATAGATTCAAGTTATGATCTCTACCTATCCACCTGCTCGGCGTGTGCATCAGCCACGCCTACGTTCACTAAGCATCGTAGCAATAACAGTACAAATTCACGCTATTGTTTTAGTTAACAAATGTCACCTTTAACAATGTTACGAAAACGTGTCACGGATACTGGAAGTAAATGCGAAGAAACAATAATTCTGAACTACCGAAGCATGATTAACTTTGAAAGAAAACACACATTGTATTTAACATAGCATACTACAGAGAGGGTATTAACATACTGTATTATATACTGTCCCTCTGCTGGACACGGACCTCCTCTGCTACTGAAAGGGATTAAGGCATAGTCCACCACGCTGGCCTAGGGCGGATTGGTTGACTTCTAACACCATCAAAATTCCTATAGAGAACTTGGCAGGTATGCAGATTTCCTCACGATGTTTTCCTTCACCGTTAAAGCAAGCGATAATTTACAAAGAATACACAATGTTTTTTTTAGAAAAGTCAAACGTATGTGCCCTTGGATTGTGAACCTGTGGACATTTGTCTCGATAGTCCGTCAGTTATAATATGACATAGCTTCACTTTCAAAAAAAACAAACACACATCACGTATTTATCCATGAAGGGGTATGCAGAGGCACAACCAGGGCACCCACTTTTCGCCAAGTGTATTCCGTCCCAGGATGTGATAGGGGGCGAGCCTATCGCCATATCAGGCACAAATTTCAGACTCCGGGCTGATACTAAACAGAAAAACCCAAATATCAGAATCACGACGCGAGATTCGAACCCACCTCAGAGCGCTGCCCTACCACGCATGCAGTACAACTACGCCACCGAGAGTCACTTTCAACAATGAAATAAAATATTAACCAATAGGATTTCTTAAAATATAATTCCATATCATATAAGTGGTCATGCAATATCAACTTTGCAATAAGTGATTTTTCTTTATCATCAATTTGTTAGGCACGCGTCGATAGACCTAGTTGAAGTGTCGCAATCGTTGATGTTTCCATCCTCTCCCCGTGGCTGTCCTGAGTCGAGGTTTGTAACCCGTTAGTGGGTTGCCCACAGGTCACTTAATTTTCAAAGGTTGCGAGCGCCTAAAGGCTCACCCGAAACTCCGGTTTGTTCGTAAGCCGACCTTTATCCGGCTAATAAACGTAGGAAATAAAAAAAGAAATTGAAGTGTTCCAGTAATAATATTTGTTGCCTATACTTAACATTTTTTTATTACTGCTTTGAATAACGAGACGAGCCTGCCATTCGCCTGATGGTAAGCGATACGACCGCCCATCAACAGTAGAAACACCATTCAACACTTTGAATTACAAAGTATTGTTTGATTCCGAAATAGAGTATCTCCACTTCACCAGATACTTAAGCTTGTTAAAAAAAAAATCAGGTTATAAAATTATTTAGTAACCTTACCTAAAAAGATAATTACTAACTATTTCGTTATATTTGTAATTTAAATACGAATTCCAACAAACGAGATGTCATTAAGCATACACATGTAGCAAAAACTTAGTAACGTGTGGTGCATCCGACTGCTTGTTTGATGTATAATTTTATAACCCGCTAGATTTTACACGCGGGTTCGTCCACCTAGTAAACAAAACCAAATTTATGTACTTAGCCCCTTTCGATAATCGAACTAACGATCTCAGAGTTCATAGCCCAAATACGTACTACGCTAGTCGTAGCGTAGTACGTATATGTGTCTTCTCGGATATGTGTCTCGACACATATCCGAGAATTCTCGTCTTATGCAATCGGATAATTTTAATTAAGTTAAAACGGTTTATATTTAAAAGGCCTGATTAACTTCCCTTTGACAATTTCATACTTTGCTAGACCATTACAAACAAGATCCCAGATCGTTCAAAACTCGTAATTGATCAATAAAGTTGGTGCAATTTTAATATCTGTGTTTTGAAACGTAATGTTATTTGTTCCCGCGTCAGACGGGAGGTATACTTCGCTAGACACTATCTCTGAATGGACTGTGTTACGGACGTAGTTCGGAATAGGGCATTATGGATAATATCTTAGATTTCTTAGTCTAGTGGTAGCATTAATGCGTTTTATGGCGGGAGGATTAAATTAATTTTTATATAAACTTGAGTCTTGATGGTATAATTTTTAAATAATTTTTCGTGTGTTTTTATACTACAATAGACATAAATCAAATTAAAATCTACACAATATTCTTGTACAGCCTATATTCAAAGGATATCGAGTTAACGGCTGACCCCTCCTTGGATAGAGAAACGGAGAAAATGATGTCTACGACGCTTCCTCTATAGGATTTCGTACAGAGAAATTAATCTCTTTCGTATTGATTTAAAATATAATGGTCTTATTCATAATAACACTATCAGAATTATCGGAACTTTATCTGGGCGTTATCAGAGGCATGTAAAAAATTTGTATTCATAATGGTTCAATTGCGCTAAAAGTCCCCGATAAAGATGCTTTGATTTATCGAGCCTGACGCCCGTCTTTACACCTATTTTAAGCGTTCGATATCAAAAAAATGGCTGATGTCGGTCAGCTGTTTCGTGTTTGACGCTTGTTGCCAAAGTCAGTCTGTACTTAGAAGTAAACAACATTTCGACCGTGTAGCCCATAATTTTCGTTTCAAGAAGTAATTTTATTTAGTTACGTATTAAAAATGCAAGCTAGGCTGCTTTAGGTAGAAAAATGTGTCGTCAGAAATTCGATCCGTTTTCTCTGGATAATGATGAATTCCGTAAACGGTATCATTTTTCCAAACATACGGCTGCATTTATAAGTGACTGATAGTCCGCCAAGAGTTGCAGCTTCACCGTATAGGTTGTGGCAGATCACCAGAATTGCAAGTATTAGTTAACTGCATTGACATGTTGGAATCGTCATGAGGTAAGTTAATCCTATTCCATATTTATACAGACTTCGGTAAGTACGTATACCTAATGATGAGCTACTTTTAGATTCGTTTTCTTAATAGATGCAAGATGTTGCAGACCTCTATGGATTATCTTAAGCCACTACCAGTGGTATATGAGAGTGGAGCGTGCGCTCGTATTACATGCTGCAGATTATATTTATGCTCCACTTCTTTTCAGAGGAACCCTTGTTAAGGCTAGAATTTCACCATGTAAAAGAATTCCCATATATAATTGGTTGTATTTATTACACCCATATAAAATTTAAAAATATGGTTGTGATGCAGCCTAATATTATATAGAAAAGGATATTATTCCCTCAATGTTGTTGTTCAGGTAAGATTTTCGGGAATATGTAAAGTTATAAATTAATTTAGGTCTACTTCATTGCATAAACTAAACTCAAGAATTGTTGTAGGTGACTTGTGATGCTAATCTTCAGATCAGAGATATTGTTAGATGGCAAAGCAGCACTCATAACTCCCGGATATTGCAACAAGAACTTTGGTGTGTGGAAACAGCATTTTCAATGTCTGTTCCATAGCATATCTAAAATTTGGCAATGTGAAGACTACTATTATGGCTCTTGCAGTGTTGCACAACATTGCAATTGCTCAAAGAGAGATATATGCCACAGAAAAGTGTGTCCGATACTGAAGAGGTGTCAGAATCAACTATAATTATCATCATTGACCCAAAATCTAGACTAATGTTGTTCACACTGAAAGGTAACTAATTATACAACATAATTAAAGTTAGTCATTGTCATTTATTTTTATAAAATTTATATTTTTCTTTCATTAATATATCAGTTTTATTTTTTTTATATCACTGGAGCTCATTGTCCATCTGAATAGCATGCAACTCTTTCCTGTGTTGCACTTCTACTGTTGCAATTTATTCTGCAGATGTGGGACAAACCTGAAATTATGCAATGTATAAGCATTCAACATAATATTGAAATAAAAAAAATATTTATTCAAATATACATTAGTATCCCACAGGATTATAGCATAAAATTTAAATTACTTAATGATGATTAATTAATACCTCCCTTATATTTCCAGGTGGAGGTGGATTATAGTATACTAATGCATCATATGCATGCCTTAATCTGTGTACTGAACAAATTTTACATCATATTTGATTATATGTTAACTTGTCATAAGAGCCTTTTATATGCCTACGTGATAAATAAAGGTTTTTATTTATTTTATTTGTTATTTTAATCAATAAAGACCTCAAAAATATTTTTTACTTTTGACCTACCTAATACAACAGTATCCCTACATGATTATAGCATAAAACGGATACATACATATCTCCTTTATATTTTCTACTGGAAGTGGGGTCTGAGGAGGCACAATGAGCATGATCTAAAAAATAAAATTGATTTATTCCTTTTATATTTCATTGTGCTGTTTTAACTTTTTTATTTGTGCTGAATGCCACCAGGGTACATAATCACTATTGTATATTATCCTAATATTTTTTTTATATGAATATTTTAAGGATGGCTATCATAGTGCGTATGTCCAACCATTTTAGCGCAATTTCCTGCATGCGTTCTTCCAAGTTTTACAATGAATTTTGAGAACATCAAATAAATCTTCCTCTTGTATTTATTTTGTTTACTTTTTTGACAAATGCCATTGTGACAATGACAAAAAATTTTTTTTATTGTCTGTTTCTAGAGACAAAACTTGGTAGTAATTGGTAGAACTTATTTTAATTATTTTTTTTCAACGAAATGGCAACATTGTGCACATTTAAAGGCCTTTTTGTTATCGGAGGTTTATGAAACCATTATGAATAAGAAATTTTATCGAAGGTTCGATAAGCTTATAGGACGTTTTAACTATTTGCGATTTATACCTTCGATAAGGGTTTTATTATGAATAAGACCATATGTCTATAAAGACTTGCTATGAAGTGTATGACTATGACGTATGATTCCGTATTTCTTATAATAGCAACGCGCAAAGAGATTTACTTAGATTTTGGGTCGACTATTCTATGCGAATCTAGAAAAAAAATTGATTGAATTGAATTGATGTGTTTTAATAATATGTGGTACTAAGATTTAAAGTACAAACACAGAATAGTTTCTATAAACTACTAAAGCAGTCCGCGTCCTATTAAATACAATGTATAAATGAGTGTGGGATCATCGGAGTTGTGTTTTTAAACTCAATACATATGTTAATACACTCATATTGCGATTTCGATAAAACCATCAATGCAATAAACTTTGGAACATCGCCAGAAGCAATGTACTGTTTCAACTTATTACAGAATAATGATATTTAAATTGTTAGTTAAATGTATTCACTTTATGTAGTACGTAATAAATGCAAAGAAAAACGTAAAGTTGGATGCCCTGTGTGAAGAATATATTTTAAACTCGTAAAAATCACGTGACTGTTCTAAATTTAAATATTTTTTTTTCTTTTTGTATACCTAGTCTTGCCATAAATATTGTAATAAAGAAAAAAGAAAATTGTTAACTGCAAATAACATTTATTACTTTTACAGTGTGTCAGTTTAATACATAAATATAAAACAATTAAAAATATAAAAAGCTTATTCGAAGTGGTCTCCATTGGCTGCAATACAGTCCTTTAAACGATGAGGCCAGTTATCAATAGAAGCACGCACTCTTTCCATGGGAAAATTCTTCACTGCCAATCGTATAGATTGTTTTAGGGACTCCAAATTATCATGGCGTTTAGAGCAAGCTGTACTCTCTAAAACTGACCACAAATCATAATCCAGCGGATTAAGATCGGGACTAGACGACGGCCAGTCTTCAGCTCTGATGAAGTCCGAAACGTTCGATTCCAACCAAGACTGCGTGGACCGAGCTTTATGACCCGGCGCCGAGTCTTGCTGGAAGGACCATACTTGGTTATTGAACATGGTGATGTTAAGGGGCTTAACTACCTTCTCAAGAATGGTATCTTGATACACTTGTGCCGATGTTTTGATACCTTTTTCACAAAAATATGGCTCAGTCACTCCTTCATAGCTAACACCCCACCAAACCATCACTGAAGTCGGATAATGTCCACGTTGCACTCTGTCGACTAATTGGGAAGCTTCCTTAGAGCTTTGAGCATAAATACGGTCATTTTGTTTGTTAAAATGTTGCTCAATTGTAAAAATTTTCTCATCCGTAAACAAAATTTTTCTGTGACCTCCCTTTGCGTACCGCTTCAGTAGTTGTTTCGATTTTACCACCCTATTCTTCTTTAAATTATCAGTTAAGAAATGGCCAGTGCGTCTCTTATAGGCTGCAAGTCCTAAGTCATCTTTTAAAATACGCGACATGGTTCTAGGTGCTATCTTCATTTCCCGAGATAAAATCTTTTGCTTTCGGACAGGATTTCTTCGAATTCTTTCCCTTACTGCTTTGACCACCTTTTTCGTACGAACACTACGTGGACGGCCAGATCTTTTTCTGTCACAAACAGAGGGAGGTCTCATTGTACCTATTAATAGCCCGGTACACAAACATTTTACTAATACCAAGTGTATGGAGAGTTTTAAAAATTGCATTTGGCTCCATACCTACTTTGTGTAATGCTATCACAGCGATTCGGTTCTCTTTATCACCCCACACCATTTTAATATCGCAAAATATTTTACAATGTATTGGCGCCAAAATGAGAAAACACAATGAACAATCGTATAAAAATGACAGATTCGAAATTCAAATGTAATATTTTTTTATAATTAAGTGTAACAGTATTTATGGCCAGACTAAGTATATTTGTGAGCAGTGCTATCCATCCGTAGCTATTAGATAATCTTATTACGACTTTATTTATCATTTTAAAAACCGAACATGCAATTTTTATATTTAAAATATTACATATTTGTTACCGTAATTACATTCCAATGTCTAAATTACTGATAAACGAATCCAGGCACTAATCATATTGCCCCAATCGCCATTCTCCCACAACACCACAGTGCCAATGTGTCGCAAAATACTATCCGATGTTGTCCTGCGCCATAGTGGGGTAGTCGGTGGTCGCCTTATATAAGTCCTTACTGGCTCCTCTGTCACATATCCACTGTGATCGTTGAGCCAGTTTGAGCCATTTAACTTGTGTTGTGCGTGTACATAACAATGAAGGCATTTGTAAGTGTTTTATAATATTTAACAATATTTAAGTGAAAAATGATGGTGTGATTTCGAGGACTATTGTATAGAAATGAATGTGTATAAGAGATAAAATAAATTATAATCAGTAAATCCTTTCTCTATTAAAAATAATTTAATTATTTATTAAATAAATATTTTTATTTCTGCATACAGGAGAAGATGTTCAGATTATGCTGAAATATTTTTCAAGTCATATATTTACCGTTGTTATAATTATTTTAAAACATATAATTTAAAATTATCATACAATTTCGCCCATTCGTTAAAACGGATATATATAATATTCGCCTCTACTCTCACAGAGGCTCCCCAATAAATCAAAATTTAAAAAAACTAACCGAAAGTCGATCATATTGGGAATCGTACCCACTATCACTAGATTCCGACCACATTCATATCACCATCACTACGTCATGAAGACGCATGAAAAAAATAATCGCTTTCAATCCTTTCATACAAGCATAATGTAGTCGTTAGCATGACTCTATGAGTTAATTTAAAAAATACACCTTATATCTTATTCCAATAGGTTTATATTACCGATTAGTTAAGATCTGAACCAAGTTAAGACGTGATAAACCCAGGTGAATATTTCGAAAATGGAATCTTCACGGTTTTAGCTTATGCGCATGCGTGTGCGGATTTTCCGCCCATGCGGCCCGTTCGAAACTCTTCTATTATTTTTTTAAAATTAATACCGCACTTTTTTCTTTTATTAATATTGAATGCAAATTATATTGTGTAAAACATTTCAGCTCTGAAAGCGAACAAAATCTGAAATACGAGTATACATACCCCTTATATTTTTAAATACAAATTTATTTATTGCAATAATACCAACAGCACTCATTGCAATAAAACAATAAGACAGCATCTTATATGTGTGCTACTAATAGGTGACTACATTTACTACTGACAATATATTTAATTAAAAACCTACACATAATATTGAGGTGGTAGAAGATAATATGAAGTCCTTAAAATATGAGATTATTGAGTAATGTATAATATACATTATTTATGAATGAATATACATTGTATGTAATATATATTTTTTATATAACAATGTAAACAAATTCAAAACCATAGTCGGCTTGTACTAAATTAACTATTGGCCATTTTGAATTGACTGGAGATATAATAGTTATGCAGTTTCACATCGGGCCTAAAATGAGACAGGAGACGTAGAGAGATAATGAATTTACTTAAAGCCCACCAAAAATATTGAGAATATCCGCTACCACATTCCCGGAAAATAGACAATATCTATGTAAAAATACCTCTTTAGTTCATGATTTTATCTCCCGCTTATAGAAGGTAATAGAAAGAAGAAAAAATATTTCCAAGTTCTTCCTATCCCTGGACTGATTAATTTCATTGCGAGTTAAGACTTAGGTGATCCCTGAGACTCGCTGAGCGTCACCGCTCTGTGTCATAAAATGCGTGTCCTAGATCTTGGCTTACAGATCTACTTACTTGGCATTGCAGTGGTAGGTGTAAGGGCGGGATAATCTCGATCACGCTTATAAGAATCGTGATTAACTGTCGAAGATCACACTCATGTCGTCTTCTAAATTGTTGAGTCAAATAGACAATATTTGTGATGTGTTATTAATGATGTAGTTGCGTAGTATTTCTAAATGTTTCTTTGAAGCTCGTTTGAGGCAGGATGACGACGAAATGACTTGAACTAATTTACAATGAAACAGAATCCGTAAACTCAGTCCACATTTACCATTCAGAACACATTCATACTTATATATTTTTAAAAATAAACTGCGCAATTTTAATAATATTACCGAAATATGTTGCAAGTTAGTTAGTCCTGAGTGATACATTTTTGCATACTCTACCAATCTAGTTTCTCTCTCTTCCAAATTAACTACGCAATGACTTGTAATTATTTAGATATTCTCTTCTCCGCATTAATGCGTATTACCTATAGCTCAGTTCTAACTATCTACCGTTTAATTAGGCATAGCTCAGTTCTAACAGTCGTTCAGTTAGACTTTTCTTTCCCCAAATATCAAAGGTAATCTTACTAAGAAGTACACAGAAGTAGAATCTTCTAGGGCACTGGTGAAGGGTCCATGACACACGATTCCTATCGGCTTACCTTTCGTAACTTATGTAAAATCTGATTATTATTGAAGCGATTTGCAAACCGCATTTATGCTTATCAATAGTGCCCTTATGTTGCATCGGGTTCTCTTTTGGAAAATGTCGACCTTCGCTACTGTTCTAGGGTAAAAGATTCCCCGACTCTGTGAACTGCCAAACTGCAAACCCATTCATACTCCAGATATAAATAACACTGAAATTGTATCGCGAGGGATTCAGGTGAATTTATACTAAACATACTAGAATATAAGGTTTAAGATAGATTGATATAGTTTTTTTGCCTTCATGTAGGCTTGTGAAAATAATACAATAGGCTATTTAAGATATATTTCTTACAAAACTCAACGACCTGTTTGTTTACCTTTAGCAGGTAATTATGATACAACATTTATAATGTGAGAAAAACTAAAAAATATTAAAAGGACAATATAAACACATTTTTTGTTGAGTAATTTATCATTAAATCTTATTTCTTTCATTAACATTTTAATATACAAACTTATTTTTAAATGTAGCGTTGAATATTAATTCTGATTTTATTTGAGAATTCTGTTACATCGCATGGATAATTCGATATTTAAAAATATTCTTTTTAAAAATAAAATTACTTTCCTACAATCTTTCAAACTTCGAACGAAAACCAAACAAAAGTATTTATTTCAAAACACAAAATGTAAACAGTAAAATCAATAAAAGCCGGTAAACTTACAAAATAACTAGTTTACTCCTCACATAACTCCATAAACAAACTCGGTAGCATAAAGTAATGACATAAACATAGGCGTTATAAACGTAACAGCCATAACTGCGGATAGTTCCTGCTCTACCGGCGACTGATTTACTACGAACACTTTTAGTGATAAGTTGTTACGCGAACAATCATGCGAGCATTTAAAATAGGTTTTTTACTAATATTAGCTAATTATAATTGTTCAGCAAGGAATAGAAGTGCGCTATAGTAAGTAAGGAAGAGTCATTAATTGAATTCTATTGGCGAAATTGTTGATTTCATTGTACACCGCAACACTCTATAATATTATAATAGAATTTTGAAAGTATGTTTGTATGTAATTAAAACATTCAGTGGTTAAATCGGCTAGACCTTTATAAAATGCACTAAAGAAAAAATACTCATAAGACGATAGAAATCATCGATATATATGTACTACGTACTCAATGATATAAGTAGTTTTATTAAAATTTAAAACCTCTAACCTGCTCTACTCAAAAATATTCTGCCAAGCCTTTACATAAAGTCTTTACATCATATCATTAATCAAGACCGTATTTTTCCTTGTAGACCCCAATGCGCATATCGCGAACATTCCAACACATTATCGAAATTTCTCTACATTCGGCATGAGTCAGTCGGCTGCTTGTAATTCGCAGCACACCGTAATTTCATTTGCCACACTGTGCACATCAATCGACCATATCACATCACGTCACGTAGTAAAAGTGATGAATATTCGACGCACCCTGTATTATGCACTGATGCATTGTCCGTAGATTTTGGCAACTTACGTGTCACAGCGCTTTCATTTTCACTTGTAGAGTTTTTGGTTATTTGGAAATGGAAAGTGAAAAATCTGTGCATTTCTTACTTGGACTAAGGCGTTGAGCAGACGCGCTCTTGATAAAGCAATTTCTAGTTGAATTGTAGTGTCCATCGACAAGTTAACAACGTCTGTGAGATGCCTTAGTTAATAAATTATTAATTAACAATACTATAAATATATAATTCTACAGCACCAGTTACATATGTTCCTGACGTAAACATTTCTTTGTCGTACAATATTGTGTAATGTCTAACAAAAAGTCCTTACAGGGCCCTTATTCTGTATGATAG
This sequence comes from Manduca sexta, assembly GCF_014839805.1. Classification (NCBI taxonomy): domain Eukaryota; kingdom Metazoa; phylum Arthropoda; class Insecta; order Lepidoptera; family Sphingidae; genus Manduca; species Manduca sexta. Next base: position 2,258,649 of record NC_051125.1, read on the forward strand.
TGTAAACGCGTAACGCGGCCGTGTCATGTTATCTTCGTGAAATGTGCGTGGAATGGTATTCTGTAAGCCAAATTTCTATAGTCCTAAACATGATGCGATGTGTTACGTGCTTGTTACGTACTGTCAAAATAACGTGCGGGATAGAGAATAAGGCCCCAGATCTGTAGACGTTGAGCACACGCGCTCTTGTAGCAACTGTAAATTGTAGTTTTTCTTGGCAAAATGACAACGTCTGTGCGAAGCCTTAGTTTTTTTTTGGAACGCCATGATTATCACATCCTACTAACGGTGTATAAGCAATCCCCCGGCTTAGCAACCATGGCGCTTTAGGGATAAGGGCAAGGGTTTATGGGATGGAAGGAGGAAAGGAATTCTACACGCTGTCCGAAGCCTTAGTTAATAAACCAATTATTAATTAACAATGCTATATAAATAGATTAATTGATAATTCTACAGCGCTAGTTACATATCCTGACGTAACATTTCTTTGTCGTAAATTGTGTAATATAACAAAAAGTCCTTACAGATCTATTCACAAGTTCCCATGCCGTTGCCAGCTGTTCTTATCGTCATGGGAAACACTTTTCAATACAAAATATTTTTTATGTGTGAATTTGTGATACAATATCACAATGTATATTGTAATTGGTTTGTTCCTTACCTAATTGTTTCATGTTATCGATTGTTGATTTTAAGTATACAGTTAAGATCTTGATGAAGATTACTGTACCTACATATAACAACAGTAACTCCATTTAGTATATAAAACCCGAGGATAAACTTTAACTCTATTCATAAAAAACCGTGGATGAACTTTAAGGGATTTTGAATATTTTTTAAAACTTCAGTTCAGCTTTGATCATATCTATAGTATTGAGAATTCAACATAATATATTTCGTGCGATAAATTAACCTTTTCTGATAAAAAATATTTTTCCTTTCCATTTGAGTCTTCGTCATCAAGGTATTTCAGAAAATAATATTTCAATTTAAATACTCGTCATCATCCAAGATAAAATTCCTATTTAATTAATTAACCAACACCATGAACTTCTTACAGATCGCAATCCTCTTCGTGACTGCCTCAGTTCTTGCTGAACCGAGCAAAGTAGTCCAGAAGCGCAGCGGCTTAGTCGGCCATTACGGCGCGCCTCTCTATGGCCACGGCATCGGAGTGGCCTCAGGGCTCGCAGTCCACGGCGCTGCCATCGCCGGCCCTGCTATCGGACACGCAGTCGCTGCTCCAGCTATCGCCGGTCCTGCTATTGGCCATGCTATTGCAGCAGGTCCAGCTGTAGCGCATTTCGCAGGTCCAGCTCTGGCAGCAGGTCACGCATTAGCCGCCGGTCCAGGTATCGCTGGTCCGCTTAGCGCTGGAATATTGGCCGCGGAAGCAGCTGGCGGCGCTGTGATCGGCGCTAATGTCCACACGACAGTCACCAAGCATGTTGGTTTCCCTGTGCCCGCGCCTTACCCGGTTGCTGTGGACAGGCCCGTCCCCTACCCCGTTAGAGTAAGTCACTTTCTGAATAGTGAAGCCTAATTTCTATTCATTGTCAGAAAATAGACGTTTTTATATCAATCTTAGATCTAAACTTACATGAATTAGATAGATCCAGAAGAGAGTAAGTTACTTTTTTTTTAAATTGTCAAGCCTAATTTCTATTTCATTGACAGAAAATAGCCGATTTTTTATTTATCTAAGACATAAAATTACTTGAATTAGATAGATCCAAAAGATTCGTTTAGTTTCTTGAATAGCAAGCAGCAAACATCAAAACAACTCTTGTCCAAATTGCATCATCTCTGACAATGCATGTATTTGTATAATGTTCATCCTTATTCTTCTGTTCTACTAACACATCTAACATACTGATCATTCCAGGTGAACGTGCCAGTGCCAGTAGATCGCCCTTACGCTGTGCCAGTACCCCGCCCGTACCCCGTCGCGGTGGAGAGGCACGTCGCAGTACCCGTCGACAGGCCTGTACCAGTTCCCGTACCTCACGCTGTGCCTTATCCCGTCATTAAGCAGGTAAGGAAAGCGTATAATTGCACGACTATTCTAGACTAATTGTGGTAGTTAACTAAATAAATATGAAGTAAATTTCCTCCTGTTGAAGTCGGTTAAAAAACTTAGCTTTTGAGGAATGGTAGCTACAAGTAGACGTGAGATTCCTGTTGTTGCTCATGATTATGAATACTATAATGCAATTTCCTTCCAGATATAAATTAGTGTCACTCCTATTAAGAATTAAAAAAGTAAACATTAGGGAAACTGTTGAAAAGTTCTGGTAGTTGCTACTCTTAACTAAAATGATGTAAGATTGATCTGTGTCTCTGAAGTCCACTTCTTTTTGTTCGCGTACTTCATTACTGAAGATCATGGCTCTGAAAGTCCTTTCTGGCTTTATGTATTATTTTCCATTTCGTTCGGTTTCCCTTAAGGCATTCGAAGTAGAAGTCCAATAAACAATAGTAAATAATACTTAAGCCATAGTCTCATAACTCTTTCCACAAATACTGACTCTACCAAACCATTTGCAGGTCGGCGTCCCAGTTCCCGCCCCGTACCCAGTCGCAGTCCCCAAACCCGTGGCGGTACCAGTAGCAGCTCCCGTCGCAGTTCCAGTGGTCAAGTCAGTGGTCGGAGTCGGCGCCGCCCTCGCAGGACCCATCGGCCACGGACTTCACTCGCACGGTGGTCTCCACTCTCTGCATTCCAAATACGGGTGGTAAATTAATTGTCAAATCACTCTTACGTTCCGATTTTAGACATTAATTCACTGTTGGCTTAAGACAAGGCTCAAATTTGCTGATAAAAATTAGGAATTTCTTATATTGCTAGATGTAAAAATCTGGAACGTACAAGTGACAAAGAAATGTTTCAAAGGCATTTTCTTATGGGGATTCTGTATAGAAAAATATAATGTGATTTAGATTAAGTTAGATTAGGGTGTGAGTGTTTTTGGTAAAGTATTGTAGACCATAGATATGTCAATGGTCTATGCCCATATTTTCGGCCATCATACTGTACAAAAATGTAGAGCGCCATTTTGAATTTTTTGTTGGGGTGACCATATTGCCATAAATCATCTTAATATATATTATTTATCGTATATTAAATTGGGTTGCCATATTTTAATCAATTTAATCATATATTATGTAACATTTATTATTATCCAATATGCTTGAAGTGGTACAGTATTTTTTCAATTGAAACGTGCAAAGGCGTATTGAAATTCGTTCATATTTTCGGAGACATTTTCAGCTGATCTCTTTCGATATATTGTTGGGAAAGAAATGTATGTATGTACCTGGACAATGCACATTTGTATGTAAATATTTTAGCTTTAATAATCAACGGATCAAGAGTTTATTTCGACCGCAGTCGACTAAAAACTATTTAACATACGATTTTTATACGACTTTTATAATAAAATATATGATGAAATACTTGTTGTTTGATTTTATACCTTCGACAACTTTCTGTAACCTTTTGTATTACATACTCCACCAACGCTATCAGAATTACACGAAAAACAGTTAATTTTGCCATAAAATAAGACTGATATTCATTTTATCAAAAAATAATATCCGAGTACTTACCAATAAGATCACACAGTCTCAAATTAGAATAACAAATTGGATTGTATTATTTACCACCTTAAATACCTAAGTTACAAGTTATCTGTAGTTACAAGACGTTGGTTGAAAAATAATTAAAACTCTAAGCTAACACTTCGGAACAAACAAAAATCATACCTATTAAGGCGATACCTCAAGGTCATTTTAAATCTAACGTATTGTAATTTAAATTCACGTCTAGTTGGTGATTGGTTGAAGAAAAACGTAAAAATAATTAATAATCATGGATATTTCGGCCTTTAAAATTTAATATGACGAAATTTAAAAGGCAGAAATATCCATGATTATTAATTATTTTTACATTTTTCTTTCAACTGCGAGAACTAATCACTAACTAGACGTGAATTTAAATTCTTTACTTGCCAATACTTGTTTAGTTACCCAGATTAAAGCCGAAACAAAATGTATGAAAATGGACCTTGAGGTATCGCCTTAAGTATATATTATCATTACCAAGAGAAAAGCTCTACAAATAAAATAAAAGGTTGTTATAACTTTTTAAATACCTCGCCATCTAACAATAAGTGTTTGTTAAACTCAAGTCATTTTCGTACTATTTTAATTCTAGTTTAGAAAAACGTTTAAGAGATGGCGTTGTTTACATTATAAGGAGATATAAAGTTAACTTTAAAAATTAGGTATTCAATAAAAATAAAATCATAATAATAGACTTAAAAATGAGATAATCCTTTATTGTCTTGTAAGTACAAATATAAAACAATAACTTGCAAACAAAAGACCGAACTATTTGATAGTTAAGAAAGTACTATCGCAATACTCATTCTTATGATATTAAAAATGCCTATAAAGGTTATAAACAACAATAAAATATTCTCACACCAATCCAACACAACGTGGAATACATACATTATTTATGCATTACCTTATTTACATATTACAATGTTCTTAAGTAGGCTATTATAACACATATTTTAGTCAAGTAGCATTGTTACCCGATCAGAAGTAAAAGACCCCTGTGGCCAGCAGCTATTATATAATAAATAACTACTATTACATAATTATTGTAGACTAACATCAGTGTGTTTGCAAAAATTTAATACAATCAGTTCTTAAAAGTCAAACCTTTTAGGCTACAATGCGTGTTAAATCTGCCGCCACTAGCTCATTTACTTCCACGTACTGCAATAAACAAAAAGATCTGTCATTCATAGTTATTTAGTACCAACCAAGTTAATCACGGTTAACTACACAATAATACATTAATTTAACAACTAATTATTATATAAAAATAACGCGCAAAAGTATTGTTAGTGTAAGTGGTAATAAATAAACTATTTAAATTTATATATTTTTTATATAAAAAAATACATTAAGTCAATATTACTTAATATGCCTGCTATTTCTTCTGCAATTTCCCTACTATATATCAACGTCCTCATTCTTTCCTCACATACTCATGTCATCAGTCAAGAAGGCATGTACGAAGTCTCCTCTCACCTTAAGAAACCATAAACCACGTTCCAAAGAGCTAATTAATGAAATTCCCTCCATAAATATTGCATTTTATGTCACCTGTTGCATTCCCAAGGTCGCATCCGTCACCATTTACGTCGGTTACGCAACCAATCCTCGATTAACTCGCTTTCTATAGGAAAAGGATGTGATTAGAATTAAGTGTGGCACCAGCCTTATGAAGACTGATGACATCAGCCAGTGTAATCGTTACTTAATCTATTATGCCGTGGATATAAGGTTTGATTGAAGGACGAAGAAAGTGGATTTGTGACTAATGAATGGATTAAGGTTACTCAGTATTTTTGAGTCACTCAGATAAGATTCACTCAAAAGATATGTGATGATGATGATGATGTGATGTGATAGAGATATAAGTTATGTGGTTTATATCTAAGAAATAGGACTGAATATTTTTTTTTTCAAAGTGAACCTAATTATGAACAATGAATCGCCATACAATATGAAGGAAAAGTAGCAATAGAGATGCTTATCCAGCAATCTGGCATAGAACTACAGTGAAACACTTGCTTACTTATTTTTAAATGTAAATAACCACCCTTTTCTAGCTCATTCATTCATGATGTATTAAAAATTGAGCGGAAAGACTACGCGCACTGTAAAATGCCCTCGGGAAAGGAAATGATAAACGTATAAGAGAAATTCTGTAGTCTCAGTAGTGCACTTTTAATATAACTGCTAAACTGATTGCTATAGTTAAAAAATGCAGTCAACTCTGCGAAATTTTACCAAAAAAATCGGGGCGGCATAATTCTAGTTAATATACGCAATGCTTTTTATATTTTAGATGGATTATATTATAGTCCCTACCACCAGTCGCAGTTTGGTCATAATATTAGAACAAATTTATAAGTTTGCAATAGAATATACGTCAATGTTTGCAGATTGTGCTTTATGTTTCCCAAGTATTAAATAAAATAATTTATTTTAACAGAGCAACTCGTCATTGTCTCATTTCCATACTTATAGCAGCAGAGAGCAAAATATCCATGATACGATATCTCACGCAAATAAAATTAAATATTTAAATCATACATCTTATGTCGTAAATATAATATAAGGCGTTTTATCTCAGATACAAATCCGAATCTTCAACACCAAATTGCACTCCAATTAACCGATTTCAAAAGAAGATAATATCAATCTCGCTAAGATCGGAGGGATTCACTGAATTTGTATTTTTTTTTTACATAAAGTGACCGTTCGCCAAAACGACACGAATTAATTTTACATCAAAACAAAAACGAAATCAAAACAAACAGTAACAAAGGATTGCTACCCAACACTCGGTCGAACGTGACCGGGGCACCGAACGCGGAACAGTGCGGGTGCGATCGCGCGCCACTTGCGCAATGGGGAAAATGGGCTGTGTCGCGCTATTTCTATGTCAAATTAACTACTGTGTAGCCGGGTTGCTGTTAGAAGTTCGGATGTATCGAAAGCCCGCTTATAGTGTAAAAATAATGTTAAAATGTAGACCCATCTTAAGACGCATAACTAAGTTAATACTAGGGCTTGATTCCCGGGTCGTCTCGTGTCTCAAAGTCCCGGGACTTTCTGTAATTTTAGTTGTCTCAAGTCCTGGGACTTTCGGCTTGAGACTCGAAACAAGACAAGGTGGTCGAAATTATGATGGTATCATTTTCAAATAATTGAAGGATCTTCCCGGGACCTTTAAATTGTCGGGAATTCCCAAACCCTTGTTAATACCCATGGGTAGCATCTTCATGTCTAAAGATAAAGCGGACTGATGAATCGTGTTAGTTATTACTTTTAAGAAAATGTAAACAGATAACTGGAGAAATAGTTATTTGAAGTCCTAGCAATCTCACAGCTCAAAAAGGACGCAAAGTACTATCTAGCCCGGAGTCCAAAATTTGTACCTGATTTGACGATAGGCTCTCGCCCTGTTGCAACATGAATAGAATAGAAGTGGATACATTAGTTACGCCTCTATCTATCCCTTCGAGGATAAAAGGGGTGTATGATCAATTTAATAAGTTTTATTAGTATGTATAATGTATATCATTAACATAAACAGCAGCGATACCTTAGTTAGTTGTCGAAGGAACTGCTGAAACGAATGTCGGCAGGTGAAAACCCAAGAGCACACACATCTGACTTTTCTATAATTATGTGTGTATTCTTTGTGAATTTTCGCTTGCTTTAACGGTGAAGGAAAACATCGTGAGGCAACTTGCATACTTGATAAGTTCTCTATAGGAACTTAGAGGGTGTGTGAAGTACCAATCGGTACTAGGCCAGCGTGGTGGACTAAAGCCTAATCCCTCTCAATAGTAGAGGAGGTCCGTGCCCAGCAGTGGGACAGTATATAATACAGGGCTGATATAATTATATTATATTTTTAAAATGTAAGTCGCTATAACTTAACACCCCTTCGTTTTCGCTATAACTGGGCCTGAGTCCAAAATGTCAGGCAGTATGACTGTCGGTCCAGAATTTATCTTATCGTGGGTTAGTTCTGTGAAATGGGCAATGTTACGAAAGTAGGCGAGGACTGGACAAGTACATGTATTTGTTACGTTCTAAAGTGATTGCGAATAACTAGGTTGTGTTAAATTGTATTTGTTTTCTTGTTTTTTTGCAATAATCGAATATTGTTGTCATTTTCATTGATTTTATTAACAATATTTAATTACAATGTCAACCCTGATAGCATTAGTACAAACCTTAATGGTTTCCCGATGGTATTGAGTAACAAGGTAATTATAATTTCACTAAGCATGTTAAATACTTAAATGGAAAAAAGAGCTTTGTAATTTCTGGGAATAAGGTTACATTATGCTTATGTCTATGTCTGTGTTTGATAGATAGGTATAACGAAGATACCTCGAAGTTATGGGACACACCAGCTTTATTCTGTTTTGACGACGACGCGGCGGCACCTCACAGAACTGAAAAAAAAATTAATTAAATACATAGTCAATTTTCCGTTTTGTTAGTGTTCATAAATTTAAAGTAGCAATAAAAAGTAAAAATTACAAAAGATGTAACTAGTTTTTTCATAAATAACATATTAAAATAAAAGCCAAGTACAGCGCCATCTCGTCAAATAGTACAAATAAAAAAAAGTATATTACGATAACTACTACATATTACACTTTTATTTTTTATACTTTTATCTGTGGCAAAAATCGGAACTAAACTGTCACGCGGTAAGCAATTCGTCACGGTTATTTAATTATGCGTTAATAGATGTCGCCACTGCAAGCCACTGCTATATTTAATAAAGGCAAACTTTCAGGGCGGAATTGTAATTTTTTATATATTTCCCAGCTGATGATATGCGCCACAACTGTCCAGAAGTATAAACAACCCCGTCCGAGAAGGTTAAAGGTATGTATACAGCGCTCATTAATACCATCTTCTAAGCAAACGGAGCATCCCCCTTTCGGCATGCGTTTCATACTTTTAAATCGCACGAATTATGAGCGGGAATAAGCAAATATTTAAGTTATAATATACCTATAATTTCTATATAAAAAAAAAATAATATCTTTTAAAAGTTGAAAGCTATGAAAATATTTCTTATTCAATTGTCTTACTAACATTGATTGTAAATTAGGTAAAATGATGTGCACTAAACACAAACGGGGGGGGGGGGGTGCATAATAATGTACTTAAGATAAGTATAAATCCTGTACTAAACAAGCCGACAAAATTAGGTCGACTGACGAGGGCTAATTATCTCTCGTCGACACCCACACCCAGGGACATTGAGGTTTGCAGTGCTATAGGTAATGGAAAATACAAAGGACCTACAAAAATAAAGAGAAATATAACAGTCCGGTAAAGGTAATTCATCATGTCAGTAACGTCCAGACTTTACACAAACTTGGCCGAAGCCATTTATTAGTCATCGACAACTCTCTTTTAGGAACCGATATCATTAGGGCATCTAGGTCACGCCTATCTAAACCTTACAAGGTTATGAATAATTTAGAATTCAGTTTCTTAAAGAAATATGTCATAATCATTTAAAAAAACATTTTTCGCCAAAGAATCTTTTTATTGTCATCAGTCTGTAAAATCCTTATGTATATTTTTTTTTCTTTGTACAATCTAATCTATAAGACTTCTAAGCAATACAATTCTAAGTTAATTTTCTAGGTTTTAGGTTTACTATAGACCATTAGAGCCTCAAAAATAAGGACTAGTAAACGACAAATTTAAGCGGAAAATTGAAGTGTGAAGATTTTCTCTAATATTGACATAAATTAAAGTGTCTACCCATGTTTGCATTGAAGCAGAATGAGTCGTGTTTAGCCTCTGGTAATCGTAATTCTACAAACGAATATGCTTCAATCAATATAAAAAAATACAATCAAATTAATCATAGTTTATATCAACCCAAATGTAACAAAATTTAAATCCAAATCAATCTTTAATCTACCTTAAAGTACCTACACTGTGCCTAATAATATTTGATAAAGATGCCGCGGACATTCACCTAATATTAGTTAATAACTACGACCAAACAGAATGGGTAAACACATGAACTGCGGCGCTTGGACTACATGGATCGATGGGCGTGCAATATTAATGCTTTATCGACCATTACTGACCCATAAATATTGTCTGTGGTGGGCCGACGTAGGTTTAAAGTCTTTGGTATAACAATGGGTTGTTTACTAAAGGCAAAGACTTTTAAATAATGTAGAAGAGGTCCCCCTATGTGGATATGTATTTGGTTATATAAAATTTTGTCTAATGTTACCACTCGGGTAGTATGTCGCCTGCAGTCTCATCTCGTGTTTCATTCGTGTAGTCAAACAAGCCACATATTATGTTTCATAAACTTGAAATTCATAAGCATAGAAATCAAAAGCATTTCTCATAACTAAAATCTTCTTTGTTTCTAACTATTTTCTGAATTTCATCTTTATTTGTGTAATTTACGTAATATCAGCTCTGTATTATATACTGTCCCACTGCTGGGCACGGGTCGCCTATACTACTAAGAGGGGATTAGGCCTCAGTCCATCACGCTGGCCTAGTGCGGATTTGTAGACTTCACACATCCTCAAATTTCCTATAGAGAATTTCTCAGGTATGCAGTTCTCATCACGATGTTATCCGTCACCGTTAAAGCAAGAGATAATTCACAAAGAATACACATATATTTACTAAAGTCAGAGGTGCGTGCCCTTGGTTTTGAACCTGCGGACATTCGTCTCGGCAGTTCGATCAACAACCAACTAGGCTATCGCCACATAAAATTTACTTGAACCTCATAAATTCAGTGTACTCCAAATACAACTACCCACTTAACTACAACTTTGAACCAACGCAGCACGGCTATGTGCTCATTAGCTAAAAATACATTTAAAGTAAACCGCACTGGCCTTCATTACGTTATCATTAAGCGTCATATGTTATATATAACAATATTCCGATGGGTACGCCTTGAAAACAGCAGTTTTAAATTCATACTGGTAGTAGGTTTCTCATATGTGGGAGTCCGCCTGAGTAGGTACCATCACAATGTTTATTTCTACCGCCAAGCAGCAGTGTGTAGTCTCTGTTGTATGCCAATTTGAAGAACATTGTAGCCAGTGTAACTACTGGACATAAGACCTAATCTTATGTCACAGGATGGAGAGCGCAGTGGAATACCAAACAATACTTTGTAATTTAAGGTGTTGGATGATGTTTCTACTGTTTATGAACGGTCATATCGCTTACCATCAAGCAAACGGCAAGCTCATCTCGTCATTCAAAGCAACAGCAAAAAAATTAAGCTTAAAGTAGTTACAGAAAACCTACGTAGTACTTATTTGCTTGTTTCGAAATAGGTTTGTAAGACCCAGTGCCCACTGACAACCCATTAAAACGCGATCCTTTGAAATCCTTAAAATTATTTAATCCTGTTTTTAATTGCGTAATCAACAGCTATACCCAATAAATATTTCGTTGAATTTCTTACTACGCAGTATCTTGACATGCGGATATGTAAGCACTGCGTAAATTATTTGGTAAATAACTAGAAAAAAGTTGATCGTGTTCACATTATTACACACACACTCACACCTTTTATCCCTGAAGGGGTAGACAGAGGCGAAACTAGTGAATCCATATTCCGCCGTGCGCATTTCGTCTCATAATGGAAACAGTCTTTCGCCACATCAAGCACAATTTCCACACTCCGTGCTAATACTAAGTCGATAAACCCGATATCACTTTACCCGACCCAATCCAATCCGAGACCATAGTACTGCCGTCATACCGTAAAACAACTACGTCACCAGGCCATTGTTTATCATTATTAAAGTCGAAAAAAAAACAAATTTAAAATATAAGCTAGAATATAAATTACCTTAATTCATTAACTCTAAAAACTGTGTTATAATTATTTTCCTAACATTATTTAAAATACTTCAAATATTACATTCCGTAACGCTTTTAACCTATCCGTATAAGATCAACACAAATAACTCTTAACGAGGACATTGATTGAACTTATAGGGTGGGGTTGACGCAAAAAATAACACCCACTTAGGCAATGTATTAGAAATTTAAATGTTACAGTAATTGCATACGCCCGTGTTTCTATTCGGAATGTTACAGACGCCTTATTCGGATGTATTCGATATCATTCAATATCGATTGGGATATAAATAGAGGTTTATTTTGATTCATTCGATGCATTCATGATTTAGCGTCGATTTCTGTGCTGTTAGTTAATAGAATTTTGGACTTACATTTGTCCACTAATCGAACTCTAATTTATCGATCTTAGTATAAATTAGTCTATTAAAAGTGGACATTAATATCGAATGTTTTGAAACAAGCTACATTTTAGCCTGGATTTAATGCAGTTTATTTTAAATACTTAAGTACCCACTGGTAGGCAAAACACATTCTCCAACGAATGGTAGAAACACAAACTCTAAATTACAAATTCTATACTTACGTATAACATTGGTAAATACAATAAATTCTATAATAATTAACTCACGTGCAAAACACCAACAAAAATATCTACAATACTTATCTCTGTAATACTTAATTCAATAATTTGTATTCGGTTTACGCGCTATTAACTACTTCTAATCGAATGATTGTTTTGAAATCGATACCTGGTAATATTAATTACGAAAATGTTGAATTCCATATTTCTTCCGGCGTGCCCGGTATCCAATTCAATTCCAAGAAAATTTGAAAGTGGAACGCTGGTTTTCAAACTCGTATTTTAGTGACGCCTTCTTAAAACAGTTGACGTGTCTCTTAGACCTAATTCAATGAAGGTAAATTATGGTGGTAAATAAATTTAAGCCCAGTGTCTCTATTTATTAAAGTATATGCTATAGGTTAAAAAATTATCCCAATCTCAATCTTCAATCCGATTCCGAGAATGAACCAATAAGTCATTTGTAAGCGTGTCAAAAATAATTTGTTCTGATAGGTTCATGTTTGAAATTGATCGGAAACCGAGAAAAAGCGATTGCCTTTGACTATTGAAAATGGCGGTATATCGCAGCGTCTTATCTTGTGTCATCTGTTAGCCAAAATATCGGGAATGGTAACGCATATAAAGTCAAAGGTCTATTGTATTCCAAATTACCTCAAGCTTTATCTATATCAAGCAGAAGCATACAGGCTGTTGTGGTCCAAAATAAAGAACATCACTGATATAGGTTTACTAAGTGTAATATACAACTGGAATGTAATGATTACTGGAAAATCAGTAATTTTCAAAATCGCATAACAAGGTACCTACCATTTATTTATGCGCCATAAGAGCCGATCCGAATCTCCCATTCCACTTCCAATTTACATTCCAAATATCGCCACAGAACCAATGCGGCGATTATAAATATGAAAATCGTGTTTACTAAATAAGGATAGGCGTAGGACAGTTCTTAGCTTCAAGACAGTACTATTTCATCATTGTGACGAAACTACAGCCGTCCATGTAAAATAGTAAAGGCTGGGCAGGAATTTATGTATCCGCCAAAGAACTGAACGAATTCTGTTTACGATCTCACGAAGTATTTGCATGCGACTAGCAGCTGTTCTTTCGTAACGCCTTTATTAGAGCTATTACTATGACTTAGGTACTCGAAATATTTGATTATATATCTGACTATTATACCCTGCTAGACATTACTAAAATACTGATATGTTTCATGATGAAAAAAATGTCTCGGAGTCGTGTAGTGTTTTATTTGCAACATTCTTAGCATATATATTTTACTACCTAATTGATTACGTCACACATGATTTTCTGATCTAGAAATCTAGATCACATTTCCAATTCCAAATAGGTAACTCTGACAACAACAAAAAAATTATATCCTTTTCTAATAAAATGAAACCGAACTAATAAGAAAACAAACTCAACATATATCCGTTGCCATAGAGCGTAAAGCACTTTATTGTCACAACAGGACGCGGCGATATGAACTCTTGCGCAGCTCACTCTATTGGAAATGTAGAGCAATTATTACAACCTATCCATCAAGAAACACTACCGGTCCGTGTAGTCCATAATATCCACAATATTTACAGTAATTTCTATTTTAAACTGACACTCAAGTTACAGAGATAGTCTTATTGATCAGCATTTTAAATAATTGTTGATTTTTCACTTTCCTTACTTTAAAATTTGAGGGTCAAAGTACTCATTATTGACAGGATAAATAACAGATATATATTTATTGCTAAGCATAAAGGAAGAACAGGTTTATATTTATAAAACATTATAGAATTATTTTACTTTGTCAAATATATGAGTATAATAGTCTGACACACCTTTTTACTTATAATGTTTGTTTTTTGTTGGCAATAGGCCGTTATTGCCAATTTAATTGTTGAACGAAACAAGTTACTCTGTAAGCTATAAATACTGTCACTTTACTGACCCGCTGCCATACCAAGAAATGGAATCACGAGATACACTTAAACCGAACCTTTTTAGTGTTTATTTCCCGTTTATTTCAACGCAATAATAGCTAATTTTACGCATTACATTTCATTTCCATAGAACAATTAGTTAATTTTTAAAACAATTCGAATATAAAAATGTAAAAAGTGACTGCATCCAAATACTTTAGATTTTTTTTTTTAAATAATTTATTTCCAATTATATCCTTTAAAACCTTCTAGTATATTTAAAATCATATACACCCCAAATCAAAAAGGAAGTCAATGCTTGCATGTTGACTCACTGAATATGAACTAATCCAATATAAGTATCTATATAAGGGCAGGCGCACGGACGTCTGTCCCACATCGAGCCGCGATAATGATCAAATGGGCTCGGCTGATCCAAATTCACGCAATGAACGAATATATTTATCTCACTGTCAGTCACTCGTTCAATCTCCCATTCACTGTCTCTCCATTCAGTTGTTCAATAAAAAAATGACGATCACACATAGTGTCAGATGAAATATCGTAATAAAATAATGGAATCAAACAATCTGTTTTCTCGCCCCAAATTATTCATTAGAAATCAAGCGTTTACCTTCTTTAAAACAATTCAGCATAGTCTTAAATTTGAGATCAGTCATAAACATTCAGTCCAGTAAGGTATACCAAATAGCAACTGACAGCAATCAAAGATTCAATCATTTGGTGAGTTTACTGCTTTCAAATAACTCCCCAAAGGTCCAGCTGTCCCTAGCTACACCTAAACGGACCTCCTCTTCTACAGTGAGGGATTAGTAGACTACATAAACCCTCAAAATTCCTCGAGTATTTCTCAGGTATGCAGGTTTCCTCAGGAAGTTTTGCTTCACCTTTAAAGCAAGCGATAATTCACAAAGAATACACATATGATTTCATGAAAGTCTGAGGTGCCCGTGCGTTTTGAACCTGCGGACATTCGTCTCGGCAATCCATTTCACAACCAACTAAGCTATCGCCGCTTTTTACTAAAGGCGACTAATGTATGTAAAATCGATAAACTTTTAAATTGTCGGACCTGAAAATCGATCAGCAAACCTCACTGATTTACCAGCGCGCTGTTATTAACGAAGCGATTAATTATAAAGCCATGTCAGTTATTTCTGCAAACCAACCGTTCCACATTCAAACCGATATGAAATATAGATCTCACTGCATAATCCATAGCAAACTAGATGAAAATAATCTTATTTTAACATACATAACGCAATATTTATTTCTGGAGCAATGTATAACAAGAAACTTGATTGAAGAGTTGTCAGTTTTAAAAGCATTTTCTGTCGAACTTCTTGTAAGAGGATTCGGGTCTCACTATTTATAATTCATGAAATATATAATAAAATAAGATTTTTGCAGATGTTTCAATATTTTGGGTACAAATTGTTTATACAATGTGTAAGCAAATAAATAATTCTTATGACAATTACAATGAAGAGGCACTATCTTAAAACAACTATTAATTTGCTTTAAATAGTATCATCAAAACTAACGTCTTTTACTACATTTAACAAATAGAAAATTATTCTTTATTATGGCAAACAGTAAAAACAACCATGCTTTTAAAAAGTTGTATTATATGATTCATTGATATGAAATTATGCTACATTATGGCGTTCAATAAAGTAATAATTATCCGCAAATCAAACAAACCCCACAGGTGAGAATAACGCAATAAAATAATCTAATAAAGTGGTAAAAATGCAATCAATTAAGCTGCGACTTAAACAACTACCAAAACAGATCCAGAATGAACTATATTTTGCAAAAACGTTTACGTAATACAAAATTCATTTACTATAAACGTGAGAAAATTCATAAAAGACTAAACTCGTTAGAACATGGCTGCAAATGGTAACAGTATGTGTAAATCGGTGGTTATTTCAAGAACTCGTACGAATGTTAATGCTACATACTGCGTAGTTAAATATTTATGGAGTTTTAATTTGAGTTATGAATCTTTTAGCTAAATGTTATGCCCATGTATTTTTATATTTTCTATTAGTATTTCTCCATTCGACCGCACTAAATGGAGACGACCACGTTCAGTTCCTACAGACCCAGAGGACGTTATCACTCTGGCTATTCGTCGTAAAAATGAGTTCCTGAAACTATTACACTCTAAAAGACCGCAGTTCCCTCGTCGTCGCCGAGAATCTCATCGCGTTCCCCGTCCCCCTCGACCTTTCTAATAGTTCCGGCCCGCGTGCCGACTAATACGGTAATGAATAGATTTTCTAGTACGCTCTTCGTTGGTGTCTCATCCTCTCCCATTAGCCTTCCTGAGCCGAGCTTCGTAACCCGATAATGGGTGCATGCTCTGCATGGTCGCTCTGCAGGATTGCGAGCGCCCAAAGCGCTCGGCCAAAAGTCCGGTATGTTTGTATAAATTAGGCTAACAAACGTAAAGTCATGCCAAAAATATTAGCGTGATTACGCATCTTGACTTCGGGTACAGTAAGAAATAAAATTATAATCAATGTACAAACAATTACTAGTCACTACTGGGAAACACTAGGTCAATCCTTCATGAGCGAAAGGTCATCTGCTGCCACCACTTTATTAAATTCGAAATATGGGTACTGCAATTTCAGTCCCACTATAGGCTCCCAGTATAAACTCTCAGGATTTCAAGAACAGTATTAAATCAAACAGAAGCATGGGCGATCGTCTTGCGATCTCGTACTCACTTCATTCATTTCTAATAAAATTCTATTAAACATCTATATTCTACTACAGGTATACATATATCTCATATGTTTTATTATCTGTGATATTACGTAACAACAAATAGAACGGAATCGGAACCGCTCGCCATCGGCTGGAGGCACAATTGGAACTAGCCTTGCCCACAGACCACACAGCTGCCTATGTTTTATATATGAGCTCTAAGCGGCAACATACAAATAGTAAAATAAAAATGCAATTGACCAACGTTTTCATTAAAGTAAGTGAAATGTTGATCTAACGCAATAACATAATTTCAAAATGCCCTTTATTTATGTTGGTTGGACGGAATCAGTCCACCGGTGAGTATATATGGCCGACCCGCGTTTGTCGTTCTAAGTATATAAGGTGCAGTCGGCGGGCGATCACTCACACGAATTACACGCGTCGCCACACACTCACACCATGAGAGCTCTTGTAAGTATTTGATTTTGGCAATTAGAATAAGAGCGAATATCGGAGATCTAGATTCCCCAAGTCTTCCGCGTCACGACTTTGTCGAACTGATTCGTTATATTGTTATGTCAATTTCAAAGCGATTCGAATGGAGCCAACACTTATTTGTGCTACGTGATATATCACTTTTCCTTGCCTCATATCGCACTGGATTTCGTTGATAAATAATTGTATATCAAGTAGAATCAGCGTTAGCTTTTACTAAAACAAATAAGAACACTGGTGCAAAACCAGCATTACGATCGCGTCCATGCTTGGACCTTGTAATCATCATAGAGCCCAGGGATATGATTTTCCATCTACCATTACGATATAAGTAATATGTTATTAAGCGTTGCTGCTTTTCCGATCTGAGTAATTCAATACCGTACCCCACAAAGAAGAAACTGAAATGGCATTGAACTATTCTTTTGTTTATAATTCCGAATGCGTAATATATTATTAGTCTAAAACGATATGTTTCTTTGCGCTTGTTATCATTTTATTTCTATGCGTAAAGTTCACAACACAGTTAAGATAATTTTATATATTTCGAATCAAATTATACAATTACTCCAAATTATCTATTAAGTAAAAATTTACAGGATGTTTTTATTTAAGGTTTTCTTCGCGCTTCTTTCCTTGGCCGTCGCCAAGCCCAAACCAGGCGGCCTCTATGGCGGATATGATGCTGGGGTAAGTTTAACACCAATGTTTAGTTTCACAAACATTGAAATATAGATAACCTGAATATTTTTAAAAGTATAAACATGTTAAAAGTAGTTCACTAACACATTTTGTAAAACGAATAATGTGTTTGACAAAGGACGCCCTACATTTTATTAAGCGTTAAGTTTTGGCTAGCAAGTTCTTCCAGCAATTTATTGCGCAAGAACATCCAGATGGGTTTACAC
>NC_051125.1:2277294-2305289 GCF_014839805.1 Manduca sexta
GTGTTTCTTGCATTGCATGGGCGGCGGATGCTGCTTAACATCAGGCGAGCCTCTTGATCGTTTGCCTGCAAAGGCAATAAAAAAACGGCTTTGAGCATTCGTTCCATAGATTTACGGCAAGTACGAGTTACGGGAATATGCAAGATTTACAAATAGTTGCCCAAAAATGAATTTGAGATCGTTTTAAAAAATTATACTATCAAAATGATTCTTATTAAATTGTCTATCTAATAGTACAACATGTAAATGTTGGATGCATAGTAATATAATGTTGTACTTTAGGAAGCGAAGCAAGGAATCAACAATTTTAATGCCGTTTTTATTACGAAATTAAAAATAATATCCAGATGATAATAAATTTCAACGGCTGCCAATTCCAAACTAGGTACGCAGGAGATATTATTATAATTCACAAGTGTGTGCACAGATGCATTCTCTGTTACTTTATTTTACAGTCCGATGAGACAGTAATCCGACATGACCGGAGAGTACACAGGCATAGAACCAACAACTTTATGTGCTTTTCGAAGCACTACTTTAAGTTTTTGAGGGCAAAAATGAAGATTTACCGTGTGGATAACGATTAAAGTTTGAAATGAAACAAAACATTGACAGTTGATAAATCTTAGGAAGTGCTTGAAACTTTAGGGAATGACCGTAGTTCTTGAATGAGCAGTAACATATACAGAACCTATTGAACAAACATAACCGTTCAAATTAATGAAAGCAAAAAATGGTGTCGATACTGAAAGTTCTTCGAAACATCTGGCACCATGGTTATTCACGTAGAAATATTGAATGCGTTTTTTATATACTTCACTAGTGGTAACAATAATTATTTAATGTCTTGTCTGCGTCCTAAAATACACAAAAAAAAATTATAAATAGACTTAAGTGGAACAAACAGAGCGCAAAATACTTTCAGGTGAATATAAATTATCGATTTGGTCATAAGCGATCTCAAGAGGAGGTTTTGTGTTTTCTCATATCATATTTGTTTGTTTCTTTGCATACTCGAATGTTTATGTGAGAGAGCTATGCTGTGGACATATTTGTCTACAGTTACCGGCTCTATGAGGGTAAAACCACTGACTCAGCTTGTTAGTTGCTTACAGGTATCTGGTCCAAAGGGTGGAAATCGGAAATCACCTAATATCACGTGACCCAAAATCGTATGCCAGCTTATGCAAGATATATAATCGACGACATATCGTATCATCGACTGTGGCGTAACAATACAGTTGCATGGTGGCCAAAATAACAAGGCGAGGTAAAATAACCTAAACATACATCATCCCCGTCATCACTTTACAGCAACAAGCTATCTGCATTATAAGAGATGATGCCGTCATTAAAAAAATGGTAGGTCGGAACTGACGCGAGACTGCTCAACTCAGGAACTAGGTGAATGGTGTGATTTTTTTACTTATCCTATCCCTACCTTCCAAAGCATAAGTACTTATAACACAGTCTGGGACGGGTACTTACTAAAATGAGCGGAAGGGGGAAAGTGGAGAAATGTTCACCTAAGGCCTCAAAATGAAGTTACCAGCACGTGGTACACACTTAACTGTATGATTAGCAACAAATGTCTCCGCGTCGATTGCCGTGCATTCGGCATGAAGACCGACCGCACAAGAATTGTCTGGAAGAGGAGGAAAATCATCTAATTCTGTCAGTATAATATCGATATTATTTCCTGGACTTCAATGAAAATGTTCAGAACTTTTCACCATTCATGTACCAATTGTGGGACAATTTGTTAGCACACGAGATTCTTATTTCCTGCGTAGATTGAGTCCTGTAAACTGGAATTTAAGGAGCCATTAGGCAGACTCTTAATGTATCTACAGCGTCGAGAAATTCAACGTTTCGCGGATCAAAGTTTTCCCTGAATTTTAATGCGCCCGAGGCATCCCTATCAAATAAAAAAAAATACGTTCTCCTCCCAGACGCATAATATCTGATCCAAATATCCTATTTTCAGATCCCAATAACAAACAGAAATAATATTTGCGTTAACATGAGTCACTTTTAAAATCTACTAGCTTTTACTCGCGACGCCGCTTAAGGGAAAATTATTTTACTGGAATAAAAATACTTAAACTCAGATTATGCGGTATAAAATATTAGGTTCCGTCAAACTCTGACTAAATATGGCAACAAAAATCCTTTTAGAACAGGATTTATTTACTAATCTTAGAAATGTTCTTTTTCCTTATTTATCTCCTTTTTAAAGTTATTGAAAGTCCTGTAAAGTAGTCCTAGAAAGTCTTGTAGTCACGTAGAGTCTATGTCCTGCCCTGTATGTAATATCTATCGATAGTCATATCTTTGTGTTATTCCTGTTAATATATTTCCGTACTTAATCGTTATTTATGTTACCAAGATTACCAGTAAGGGTGCGTCCGAATCTGATGAATGCGCATATTTGCGAAAGGTCCACGAATTACGCTGTTACCTATCTTTTCGCGCTCTTCCGTAATCAATACAACCTTACGATAAGCATATGTGTGTTTTTTTTGTGGAAATGAAAAATCTGCTATATTGCCTTTATGTTTTATTATTGTTAGTACAAAAAAAAATATCCATATTTTACCACAAAAGAAGTTTTATTTTCCTGGTCACACTCTATATGAAACGAACTGAATGTACGGTAGAACTACGCAACCAACGCGCGATCTGAGTAATTCGTGGCGCATTTGCCATAATATTTGAATGTTGAATTTTGTTATTGTATATTAAAATACTTCATACAAAAATCGCATGACTGCCTTGGTGGCGTAGTTTTATTACGATACGACTGCAGTGCTGAGATTTTGGGTTTAAATCCCGGGTCTTGCAAAGTGACATTTGATTTTTCTTCTCAGTATCCGCCCGGAGTATAAAAATTCGTGCTCGGTATGGCTAACTTATCAAATGCGACGGAATACATACAGTGGAAAGTAATTTTAATATGGTAATTAACTATGTTTGGATTTGTCGATTTTTTAATATGAAACAGCAATTAGTAGAAAAAGAATTCCTTCTGTGAAAACAGAATTAAAATTCGATAAGAAATAAGGCAGTAATTCAAATTTGAAATATTGCTACATGCAGAAGTGGGTGTGGAGTGGGGATATCGCTTCATCTCTTTCATTCGCATGCATATACATATACCGCTGACGTCACATGCAAGTACTTCGTCCCTTTTCTGTTTTTTGACATTCATCCCTACTTCTAAATTTCAATGGCTTATAACTTGTAGATTTTTCATAAGTTTTCAATGATTTCTTCTGTTTTAGAATTTATACGACGTATATGTTTAATACAAGTTATAAATAAAAATAAGTCAAATGCCCTATTGAATCTATGCCTACCCATTCAACGATAAAGGGCGAGAGTATTTGAACATTATGGCATAAATTCTACAAACAGCGTTTATTTTCATGCTACAAACAGACAAACGATTTTATTTGTGAATCGATCGTTTGCACTATTATAGTACATATTCTATCTAGATCAAGTTTGATCATTATTTGCGCAGTGTCAACCGAGCGCGGACGAGTTCACATTTTAAAATTTTCATTATTTAATATCAGTAAATAGAATTTTCTAGATATGGATAAAATTAATTTCACTATAAACGGTATATCGTATAGCCTGTGTAAGTATTTTTATTTTTTATTAATAGTTCAGGCCGCCACGGCTATGTACTCACCTGATGGTAAAATAAATGTACTATATTATGGTACATAAGACATTTTCTACTTTAAGGATGATTTTTAAAAAGTAGGAAGGTCAAGGAATATTATCTATTTTATTCTAAATACTTATGAGATGGAAGTTAATTATTGTTTTGCCTCGTAGACCTTAATTTACAGAAATAATTGTTATTTTGCAGAAAGTCCAGTTTATTCCTAATTGCGTGCTAAAATTTAGTTTTAAACACAAGTCCGGAAACCGTTATACGTAATTGTGAAATAAGAAGTATAGTTTCTAAATTTCTTTTTTTTTTATTTAAAAAAATATGGAAATCTCTGAAAGAATATACTTAAATTGATGAAAATAATTATTATTGTTGAGTATTAAAATATTGATACAAATCTACACTTTACTACATTTATAAAATTTATGTCTATTTAGAAATATTTTTAAATATTAGTAACGTCAAAATATTTTTATTTGAATTTTATACACAATCTTTTTTTTTTACTGTATTGACTTCGTATTTGGTACGTTTTATTTTTTATTGAAAGTAGTTAACAAAAAAATATGTGTATTAGTGACTCCAACATAATAGCTCAGTCGCCCAACACAAAGGCTGTACAGTTGTAATAAGGCACTTTCTCCACGGAACCCAAAAAAAATAACATAAAAAATTGTACACTTGGAATAAATACAACAGAACGCTGTGAAAGCAACGCGCAGACTAAAAATTACATTTTCACAAAAAAAAATGATTTTGCTTTATTCGCTTTGTAGTTACAAATGCAAATACAAATTCTTTGATGAATACACTCGGAAACATAAGGCGTCACGTACACGCTGTCAACGTTTGCACGAAACACATAGAGAAATATTGCGAGTACAGTTTTGTCATTTGCATTGCACCTAATTCATATTTGTAGGTATTATATTTTAAGTCGTATAAAATCAGAAAAATAGTACCATTCTCTCAAGCTCTATAATAAACCGTTGTTTTAACGCACCAATCCATGAAATTCGTTAAACCAGGATATTATGGTATATCCGTAAGCCTAATTTCGACCAAATCCTGTTACCGGTTTTTGCGTTCAATTTTCACAAACATCCAAAAAATTCCTCAAAGTGTTTCCATGCTGGCGAAGGCTTTAAAAATACCTAGTTTATAATATTAGTAATATCTGTGTGAACACAAACATATAATAAATTAATAAAAAGTCATCCACGAGTAACAAATATTTTCGCCGAAAATCCTAGGTTTACTTCTCTGATTTGATAATTTTTGAGTTATAAATGAATATGGCGTGTGCGTGAGGGTATGGCTGACTGTAAATAAGCACTATGATGTTGCCGCTGCGATGAATTCTCTTAGAGTAGTAATTGTAGCCTTAGAGCATGTAAAATTAAATTAAATTCAATTCAAACATCCTTTTTTTATTTGACATTTACGATTCCAGTAAAGTTACTACCAGTAAGTTGCATTATTATAAAGTGTTATTTCAAGGACATAATTAAGTGGTTTTATTTAATAAAGCAATGTTGAAATTCCTTCTATTTACGCTTTAGGCGGTGCCGAAATAGGCTCCAACACGACATTAAACGAATTTATACGAGACACCCTGCAGCTGCACGGCACCAAGCGCATGTGTTTTGAGGGCGGGTGCGGCGCATGCGTCGTCTCTGTCACCCAAACGCATCCAGTCACCAAGGAGAAGAACACCTTCTCTGTTAACTCTGTAAGTAGGATTTATTTTCACCGTGGTTAGCCTGGTGAGCAGCATTAATATTATTGTAGGGATGCGAGGAGGGATCGTAAGTCCTTTAAGAATCGTTGGGTATTTAAAATAAAATTCCACAGCAATAATAGTAGGAGGAGAGAGCGATAGTTTACCTCTTTCATGATGAGGACGTAACTTCATATTTATGCCTTAGGTACTTGTCTCACCGCCGACGAAGAAGCGAAGTACTATCTACTATTTTCCCACTCAAGAAACGTAAAATAGATATAGATCTTGTGTGAATAAAAGGAACATGAATGTAAATGGTTGGTCACTAATTGTTTGCACTGCCGGCGAGAACTCTCTCTCCAGCGCCTCCTTCTCGCAATGACAAGTGTTATAAAAGACGATACTCGCTGATGCTCTCTTGACGATCAAAATACTCGCAGTGAGACTTCTAACAATCTCTACTACAGTGCGAGTAATCGACGCTCGCATTCGTACACTCGCTAATTCGTTTCTACCTCTACTCGCTGCTCATGCATCGTCTGCTGTGTGATAAGTACCTAAGTTAAAATTTTTCACGATACCTTTGACATATCATCGTTAGCTCACATCATTAATTCGGAAGCAATAAAATTACAGAACATTTTCACTCATCGTATAATTTCAGTGTCTCGTTCATGTCCTATCATGTCACGATTGGGAGATCACCACGGTGGAGGGTGGGGAACCGCAAGGATGGCTATCATCCAATACAGAAACAGCTAGCTGCCTTCAACGGAACCCAGTGTGGGTATTGCACCAGCGGATGGGTGATGAATATGTACAGGTTGGTGTTATATAGACAAGAGATGGTGACTTTTAATGGTTGTGCCATTATTGATGAAAAAAATATTATGTGCATCTAACGTGCTATCTGGAGCATTAGGTATTCAAAGATGCTTTCCTGACGAGTGTTTTTGGTCGTAATTATATTTTTGCTGGTCTACACTGTCAATTTATACATATTATACATTGGCGTGTTATAAAAATTTTGCATACATCGATGAAATAGTTTCACCAACTTAATTACTGAACTATTTTGTTTGTGTTCCAAGGAACCACACTTCTATTATTCGAATGAACAAACTCACAAATTCAACAATTTTTTTTTTAATTACCTTTTCAAACCAATGAATTGTTCTACATAATGGATGAGCCTTAACATGCCTTGATTAATGTACCTTTACCAAGGTACCTTTGGTAAGGGCTTATATACTGTCTTCATAAGGAGTTACTCTTAGACAGTTATGAACCTGTACAATTTTGCCAATGCTAGTCCATTTTGGGAATACATCGCATAAGAAATCTGTAGCCCTTTTTGCTAACCCATCATAACGTTACCAATTATTTGATTACAGTTTATACCAAAGTATACCTGAACAACTTACTAAACAACAATTGGAAGACTTGTTTGGTGGTAATTTGTGTCGTTGTACAGGCTACAGGGCAATCCTAGATGCACTTATGACCTTTGCTATCGATGCAGACCCAACTCTGAAGAACAAAGTGCAGGTCACTTTATTTACAGTTGAATAAAATTAAGATAATAGATAGATTAATGATAAAAAAAATAAACAACGTTAAATGAATATTAAATACAAAATATACAGTTGCTTTACCAATATTTCTACACAAATTACTTATTTGATTTGCTTTTGATAAACTTTCATATATTGATACAGGTCACAGGAACACGCTGTATGCAGACCGTTTTGACAGGTCCGTCTGGAAATCTTCAGGCGAGGCCTATGTTCAGCAGTGGACTACTTGTGGCTGATGATGATGATGAAATTTGTAGTGAGCGAACCCAAAATAAGCGTCTTGAATATTGTGATTACAGCATAATATGAAATAATAATATAAATTCTTAATATTTACTTACCTTACAGAGAGCCACAAAAATAAACATTTCCTTGTCAATTTAAGAACGTAGGAATATGAAAACAAGACAAATTTATATTATTACAAACTCCATCCACTGAAAAAATCACACATGCTTTAAATTTTAGGACATAGACGGCCTGACCAGTTCACCGTGTGACAGAAAATGCAGCCGCAAATGCAGCGAGTCTGATTGGTGTCTCATACACAAAACTCCGCAAAGGATGATGATGATGGCAACAACTGAAGGTCGATGGTACAAGGCATTCTCGATTGAAGATGTCATTCAGGTTAGTATGATTAAATAGAAAATGGAATTGATGGTTTTGGATGACGATGCTACTTTATACGAAAAGAGTGGTACTATTTCACTGTTGACTAATTCGTCTCATTTTGCTGAATAAATGAGATTTTAACTAAACTACCTAACGAAAACTGTCTTATTTAAAGAAATGTATAACATTAACGAGAAATTGTTGAGTTTATTCTTCAATTATACAACTTCAACCTACCTTGATTTGTATTCTATTAGTGTTGTTATGTTTTACTAATTAATAAATTTATGTCTTCCTGAATGGTGAATACTCAAATCACATTAAATGTTTTTTTAAGTTTTGAATTTTACGTAGTCCGGGTTAACGGTGTTTTATTTTCAGATTTGGAAACGCGACGGTATCGATAGTTATAGACTGGTATCTGGTAATACTGGGCAAGGTTAGTATATTAACTTATTTACGTAAATTTTGGATAATGCTCTGGGACTTATCTAAAACATAGACTCTTTCTGTTTATTTATTATAAACGAAAATGGGTAGGTAGTGCAACTGGCTTACAGTAACACAAAGTGGAACTGGGCTATTTCATTTCATTCGTTCAGTTAGACTGCGCGAAGTCCTTAAAATCTATTAAAGACACTTAATAATTGGTGTATGAAAAAAATCAAATTCCTATCTAATATTTCAGGGGTATATCGAGATACAACAGAGCCAAGGGTCTTCATAGATATATCGACAATAGACACCCTTAAGAGTTATTTCTTAGATGTCAACCTGGTCATCGGAGCTGGCATGTCACTTACAGAATTGATGAAGGTCTTTCAAAGTTATAGCTGCAGCGAAGATTTCAAATATCTTGACACGTTTTATAAGCACTTGGATTTGGTTGCGCATGTGCCAGTTCGAAATGTAAGGATGCCTTTTTTTGAAATAAATTTAAAATTTAAAAATTTAAAAAATAAATTTGTTCAGCGTCTCCATATCATACAGGTCTCGTTTTATGTCTGGGAAAATCAAGTCTCGCCACAGAGAATATAGTGAGAAATAATTAAGCGTCGTAGGTTTGCCGAATAGTGAACTTTTTATTAAGATTCCGTAAATCTCCATGCAAGAATTTCCATAATCTGAAAGAATTTTAAAAATGTTACACAAGAAATCCCATAGTATTTAGGAAATAATCACAAGGATCGTCATTACTAAGTTCTAAGCTTTAAGCGAGCATTTCTAAAGTAGGTACATAGAAAGTTCCAAATCATGCAACGCAATAAATTCTAAAATCTATGTTGAAATTACTTCAGATCGGTAGCATCGCTGGCAATATAGCCATGAAGAATGCACACCCTGAGTTCCCTTCCGACGTGTTCCTTCTCCTGAGAACCGTTGGAGCTACTATTACTTTAGGTTTGTACCTGCACTCTGAAATAAAGCTTACCATGTTATCCCAATGTTTGTATATAGTCTTAGTGTATCTACGGTCGATTTATCCAAGTTTCTATTGCTTCAACAATTTTTTTTTATCTACCCCTTTCAATTAGCATCCCCTTTAAAAATTACAAATAAAACACCGCTTGTGACTTTTTATAGTGGCAAAGGTAAATTCACCATATCCAGGATTAATTTTATTTTTTGTTTAATTTGTTATAGAACCCCAATATTTATTTCATAACTAGTGGTTTGGTTGTATACACCACACCAAAAGGTATAGCAAAAACAAAATTTCGATATGACACAGATTCACTTCTTGCATAACTATTAAATAGTAAACTGTCATTGTCTGTAAAAGTATAATATTTTCTTAATTTATAACACTGCTTTGTTTTCAGTAAACACAAACTTGAAAAAAACGGAGTTAAATATGGAAGATTTCGTAAATACGGACCTTCGAGGTAACTTAATTACAAACGTAAAACTACCTCCACTTGCGGCAGATAACCTAATAAGGACTTATAAGGTATGACGTGAATGATTTATCGTACTTATAAGTACTTTTAGATCACTAGATGAAACACCTTGTAAACTAGCAGTTAATAAATAATAACCTGTACCTCAATACTTAATACCCAGACAAATATTACAAGAATTGGGGGGGGTGTTGCCGTTGGGGACTCGACAGATGGAAGGGGTTATGTTAACCCTTAGGTACTTAACATACATATATACATAGTACCACGCCTCTTTCTCATAGGGGTAGGCAGAGACTATGGATTGCCACTTTGCACGATTCTGGCATACTTCTCTCGTTTCCTACAGATTCATCATTTTTTGGGGCAATTGACAGACCCAATAAAATAGAACTAAATTATTTAATCAATATTAGGTCCGATATTACAATTTACTTTGTTTTCTGGTGTGGTGGCAGATTTAATTCGTGGTTTCGTACAAGACTTACATTAGTATTAATTTTCAGATTATGCCACGTGCCCAAAACGCTCACGCTATAGTCAACGCTGGATTCCTGTTCACAGTAGACTCGGCCCAAAAAGTCGAATCTGCGAATATAGTTTACGGCAACATAAGTTCTACATTCATCAATGCTAAGGCCACAGAGGCCGCTCTGGTTGGTTTAGAGTTATTCAATGATGATACTCTGAAGACAGCGTTGAAAAAATTGGATGAAGAAATAATACCTGTGAACATGCCTCCAGAGTCCTCGCCGTCTTGCAGAAAGGATATTGCTTTAGGGTTGTTTTATAAGGTGAGAGAAATAAAAGTGGTCAAAGAATTACAAAGGGCTACTGCTCCACGTACTATTTTATTACAGTACAGAACGCCTATAAACTCCTAATGAATACACTGCAGCCCTTAATGGAATCGAAAGAATAGCTCTCAATTCACGGCATTTTTTTTTAATTGTTATCTTAACAGCACCGCTCCACACTTATTTATGTTTCAAGCCGTATTCATGTCGATTTTCGACTGACATATGATATTTGCTTTCAGGCGATGCTTTCTCTAGCTCCATCAGTGAATCCCCGATACAAATCTGGCGGCACGATTCTGGAGCGCGCCGTGTCGCACGGCACCCAAGTGTACGACACAGATAAATCGCTGTGGCCCTTAAATAAAGCAATGCCGAAGGTTGAAGCTCTAAAGCAGGTAAGTAAGCATTTTATGTGCACTGAAAATCTATCCCAGTTTTATCGGCAAGCTTCCTAAGGTACCTTTCACGACTTCCTAGACGCATGAAAAGTTTACCCTGAAGTTCTTTAAGGAAATATCTAAACAGCTCACTAAGGATGCTGTATCATGGGTCGAGAATACAGTAATAATTATTATAAAAAACACTAATACTTATGCTTCCAGTGTGCTGGCGAAGTTAAGTACGCGTGTGATCTACCTTTGGAGCCGCAAGCTGTTCATGTAGCCTTTGTATTATCCACCATTTCTTTGGGAGAAATCGTGAACATCGACGCAACAGAAGCTCTGGTAAGTCGTAATGTATACTCACGCAGATCCTTCTGGGTACGAAGACAGCCCAGCTCGACTGGGGTGGTATGTGAAGGTGAGGTAATAGAAAGTATTAGTCTACAAATACAAGTTAAGTGTAATAAGTATATTAAACAGAACATAAAACCGGACTAAGCAATACCTCTTGCAGAAAGTTCCGGGCGTCGTGGCGTTCTACACAGCTGCAGACATCCCCGGCAAGAACTCATTTACATCACTCGACGTGCCCAACATGGTAGCCGAGGAAGAAATATTTGCCTCCAAAGAGATAAAATACTACGGGCAACCAATAGGTGTGATTGCAGCTACGACTCATCGAATAGCAATCTCAGCAGTAGGGCTTGTGAAGGTCACATACAAAGAGTCGACAGTGACGCCAGTGTTGAGTGTTAAGGAGGCTTTGGCTGCGCCCGATAAGGATCTTAGGGTAAGTAAGTAATTAACCCAGATATTGGATCATTAGCTATAAACAATTCATTACTATTTATTGGAATCGAAAGGCGAGTCCAGCAGGCTACTCCCATCACGGGCGCAAAAGTTATACCACCGCTTAAAATTCTGGGTTACTTATCACTGTACTGCCTTGACGATATTGAACTGTGTTATACTTGCAAAATAATTAAAGTTATTCTTACCTTTACTCGCCCGCTTATGCTTGAAAATTGGTAATTATGTATAAATCTAACCCCGATCGCAGGACTAGGGAATTTTTATTTGATTCCCATTTCCAAAGATAGCTCCCAGCTAGCAGCTCGTGCACCTACACTGTAACGGTGCCTCTACTTTGATCTATTATAGGTACACGTTAGTCAAGTAATATTATTTGATTTAATTATAGGTTCGTGAAGATGTAACACACACTCCAACAAGAAGAGGTGCAGACATAAAGCACGTGATCAAGGGTAGTTTCACGGTGCCTTCCCAGTATCACTTCACGATGGAGACGCAGTGCTGCACCGTCAGCTACTCCTCCACTGCGCTCGTGGTCAGGTCCTCTACGCAGTGGATGGACATCGTCAATGTGGCTATAGCACGGGCTTTAAATATAAATGAAAATGAGTAAGTGTAAAGTACATTTGGCAACTTTGACGACGTTGTGGTAGTTGAGATGACTGCTTCTCTTTTATGGACTAATAGGCGGCTCTCATGGTACTTTATTTATTAACTAATAAAAACACAAAACAAAATACAGTCTAGAAAAACAATAAAAATACAAATTCAAAAGTATACTAAGCTAGACTATACTCCAAAGCATGTGTCATGAACCTATTCAGAGAAATTTGGCAGATACACGACGTACGATTTCTATATTAGATGTGGATTGGACGTTGTGTGTGTGTTTTTTTTTATGGCAACATTTCGGTGTACGTCGCATTCGCTGGACCCGCCACTATGTGGGTTTAAATAAGTCTGCTCAAGTGCTAATTGATAACTGTCCGCTAACCAACAAAATAAGAGGGATTATGAAATATCAGAGCTTGAATAAAGGTACATAGCATACCCAATACCTAATATTATCCATAATAATATATAAAGCTGAAGAGTTGTTGTTTGTTAGAACACGCTAATCTCAAGAATAACTAAACCAATTATGTTTTTTTTTCACTAGTAGGAAGCTACATTCCCCCTGAGTTCTATAGCTACTTTTTATCCCGGAAAAAGATTTTCACGTGAGAGGTGCCGCCGGCTTAAGCTGGTATATAATACCTATTAATAAAGTGCCTACTAATTATATGTGCAAACGTGAAGTTTTTACAGTATACCCGATATCAGTATGATTGTCCAGGGTAGTAGTGGTAGTGCCGCGGCTTGGCGGGGCGTACGGCGCAAAGGCGTCGCGCTCTTCACTGGTGGCGTGCGCGTGCGCACTAGTTGCGCACAAGCTGAACCGCAGCGCGATGCTTGTCATGCCACTTACAACCAACATGACGGCGCTTGGCAAAAGACAGCAGTGCGAGTGCTATTATGAGGTATTATAATGTTATTTTATGTACCGCTGTAGGTATATACGCTCGCCCGATGTTAAGCGATACGACCGTGCATAAACAGTAGCAATACCATACCGAACTTTAAATAACAAGAAATATTGAATTACATAAAATATTAAGTCTCACAATGCCCAGTAGTTGCGTTAATTTAGTGGTCACTTACCTGGTTGGATTATTCGTTTAAAACCCTGTGTATACTGGCATTGGAATGTGTTAATATCGATAATCTCATAAATCGAGTGAAATCGACATTCTAAATGAAATCCTGATCTTCCAGGCCGGCGTCAACGACGAGGGTGTGATCCAGTACCTAGACGTACAATACTATTCAGACTGCGGGTACAACTACAACGATACATCAACTAGCGAGCTAGGGAACTCTTTGACTAATCTATACGACAGTTCTACTTGGAACGTCAAGGGTTACAGCGTTCTCACCGATATGGCTGGAGCTACTTGGTGTAGGGGACCAGGTAAACATTACCTAACTTTATTAATATTTCCCATTACCTAAGGTAGGAATAATTGCAAAAAGTCAGGTATTCTATGAGAAATATAGTATTTCGTTGATTAAAATTACACATAATATTTAGATTGAACTGTACTTGCCAACAGACTACAATAAAATGGAGTGGAAATAATTCTCCACGCTTCCAATTCTAATACTGTTCCCTTAAAAGAGTCCGATCTGCTGTTCTGTTGATCTTATTTGTATGCTGTAAAAATAACTGCTTTATTTTAAATTTCTCAAATAGGCACAACAGAAGGCATTGCGATAGCAGAACAAATCATGGAGCACATAGCAAACGCGACTGGCAAAGACTCGGCTGACGTCAGAACAGCCAACATTGCGACACCAGTTAGCGTAGTCAAGGACATGGTCACCACATTTAAAGAAGAGATTGATTATGTCAACAGGAAAACTGCTATAGATACATTTAATAGTGAGAATGCTTGGAAGAAGAAGGCATTGAGTCTATCGGCTATGGCATGGCCTTTAAGTTAGTAAAATTTATTTATTTTAGGGCCTGTTTTACAATGTTCAAGTTAATGTTATCTGCCAAGTACCTAGTTAAAGTAGATAAAAGCACAGAATACTAAATAGTACTAAATAGTATAAGACAGTTAATACGGCGTACACTCTTTTGTTTACCTTTTATTTGGTAACATGACTTTTCTATCTAGTCGCTTTATATTATATTTAACGATTGGCGTTTACTCAGACATTGTAAAGAATCCCTTAATCATAATATATGATATTATACGCGATAATCTTTATAGTTATTTTTTTTTTAATCTAAAAGGTTGATGGCACGCATTTTTTTAATTTTTCTCTTCCAACTCTGTATATACAACTGTTTAAATAACACGCAAAGAAATTTATTAAATAGGAACATTTGGTCTACAGTGGAGGTGGAAACCTTTATTATGTATTTCTAATAATTATCAACACCCTTAGGCGCTACGATGACGCATTTTTTTTATTTTAGTTACTGAAGTCGCTGAAGTTGGTAAATTTCTGCGCATAGCTTTCCCATAGACTGTATTTGCGATACTTTAGCCTCTAAAATTATTAACAAGATGCTTTTAAATCTTCAGAATATTCCTGGAACTTCCCTGTAACAGTATCTGTGTACCAAGCAGACGGTACGGTAGCTATATCTCAAGGTGGTATCGAAGTAGGACAAGGAATCAACACCAAAGTTGCCCAAGTCTGTGCTTATACTCTTAACATACCACTTAATAAAGTCGTGGTGCATGGCAGTGACAGCTTTGTTTCTCCAAACACGATGGTTACTAATGGCAGTATGACGA
The DNA here is from genome assembly GCF_014839805.1 of Manduca sexta. Lineage (NCBI taxonomy): Eukaryota > Metazoa > Arthropoda > Insecta > Lepidoptera > Sphingidae > Manduca > Manduca sexta. The sequence goes on from NC_051125.1 coordinate 2,292,148, forward strand.
GTGACCTCGTAGCCTACGCTACTGTCAAGGCTTGTAAAGAACTGCTGAGGAGATTCGAAGATGTTAAAAAGGATCTGACCGAGCCCACTTGGGAGGAGGTCGTTAAGGCTGCTTTTAATAAAGGTATGGTAAAGTTGTCTTATATCAGTTACTAGGTGCAGGAGTAGATCTGTTATACTCAAGAGTCTGTCATAGAATAAACGCTGTCGCAATATTCTATTCTGCTTGATATTTCTACTGTCAAGAATTACTGTACAAAATTTATTGTTTTGGTTTTCATAGCTAATGTAATAACTGGACATCATGAAATTTAAATTATATTAATATTTTATAATTCAACATTCTGTGTCCTAATTTTAAGTGTAGTTTTGACTTATCAGTAAATTATTTTCTTTTAATTATTAAAATTTACAGGTAAATAAGCTTCAAAAATTCTTTCTTTTCTAGGAATAAACTTACAAGCATCACACATGACGTCTCCTCTCGATGGACTAGTAGACTACGACGTATATGGAGTATGCGTATCAGAAGTGGAACTAGACGTTCTCACTGGAAACCACATCCTCACCAGAGTTGATCTGCTAGAAGACACGGGGATCAGCTTAAATCCTGAGATTGATGTTGGACAGGTAATTATGACGCTATATTAACTTTCCATATATGATCTATGTCTACACTGTCATTATTTATTGCATAAGTAGGTACTCAGGTTATGCCGCTCCGCCTGACCTCCATATCTATTTTTCTGGAGCAAAAAGAAAGTCGCCGATTGCGACTATGCAATACCCTATGCCGCTGCCGCTCCTTGTCTGCGGCTACCAAGAGATGATTATCCCTCGACAATCGAATTATTTACTTAACTCCAGTCTTTAAAAACGACAGATATTCTATCTGGAAGCCGCTCCGCTTATTACTAAGTGCTGTGGAGTATTTTAACCAACCCCGTGTATTGAAAAGCCAGTCTAAGTATTTTTTTGGTCGTTTATAAACTATGGTTGACTTTTATACTTCCAGATCGAAGGCGCCTTCATAATGGGCGTCGGTTTGTGGACATCTGAAAATCTGATCTACGATTCTACGGGCAATCTGCTGACCAACAGAACTTGGACATACAAGCCTCCTTGTGCCAAAGATATTCCTGTGGACTTCAGGGTGTATTTTAGAAGAAATGCACCAAATCCTGCTGGTGTTTTGAGGTCAAAAGGTAGGTAAATAAAAATATTAAGTATGTTATTTAGTGAGAACTATCAAATACTAGCTTTTGCCCGCGGCTCCGCCCGCGTTATAAAGTTTTTCAGGCTAAAGTTTTCCGTTATAAAAGTAGTACTTTCCCGGGAGCATATGTTCTTCCCAGGGTCTCAAACTGTCTCCATACCAAATTTCATCTTAATATGTTGGGTAGTTTTTGAGTTTAACACGTTCAGACAGATGCAGCGGGGGACTTTGTTTTATACTTAATATATTTTTTAGAACTTTTTAAGTGGAACAATCCCTTCATACATGATTGTTGCATAACTTTAACCGTTTACGCAGCGCAGGCAACGGAAGCTCTCAAAACTAATAATTTTCTCCGTTTTTGCAACATGTTTCATTACTACTCCGCTCCTATTGGTCATAGCGTGATGATATATAGCCTATAGCACTCCAAAAACAAAGGGCTATCCAACACAAAAAGATTTTTTCAGTCCAAACCGGTAGTTCCTGAGATTAGCCATTACTGCTCCGCTCCTATTGGTCATAGCGTGATGATATATAGCTCATAGCGGTCCACAAATAAAGGACTATCCAACACAAAACGAATTTTTCAGTTGAAACCGGTAGTTCCTGAGATTAGCCATTACTGCTCCGCTCCTATTGGTCATAGCGTGATGATATATAGCCTATAGCACTCCACGAACAAAGGGCTATCCAACGCAAAAAGATTTTTTCAGTTTGGACCGGTAGTTCCTGAGATTAGCCATTACTGCTCCGCTCCTATTGGGTATAGCGTGATGATATATAGCCTATAGCACTCCACAAACAAAGAGCTATCCAACGCAAAAAGAATTTTTCAATTTGGACCGGTAGTTCCTGAGATTAGCCATTACTGCTCCGCTCCTATTGGGTATAGCGTGATGATATATAGCCTATAGCACTTCACGAACAAAGGGCTATCCAACGCAAAAAGAATTTTTCAGTTTGGACCGGTATTTCCTGAGATTAGCCATTACTGCTCGGCTCCTATTGGGTATAGCGTGATGATATATAGCCTATAGCACTCCACGAACAAAGGGCTATCCAACGCAAAAAGAATTTTTCGGTTTGGACCGGTAGTTCCTGAGATTAGCGCGTTCAAACAAACAAACAAACAAACTCTTCAGCTTTATATAATATAGTATAGATAGTATAGATTATGTGGTGTGTGACACAGCATGAAAGAAGGTAAGACAAAACACGATTTAATGGATAATTGCGATTTTTTGTAGCCGGCATACCAAATTGTACGAAATTATGCTTTTTATATGAATGTCAGTGAATGAGTGAACGATGAAATATATTTTTTTAAGTAGAATAAATACCTACTTGCCGCAATAGCAACGATTCGTCATTAATTTATGGCCGGCCACCATATTAAACATTACTCGCAGCTTCGCCCGCGTTCTGGGATAAAAGTCCCGCCATATATTTTCCCGGGATAGAAAGTAGTCTGTATCCTTCCCAGGGTCTCAAACTATCTTTATACCAAATTTCATCGAAATCCGTTGAATAATTTTTAAGTTTTTCGCGTTTAGACAGGCAGGGGTGGGAAGTTTGTTTTATAATATATTTTTTAGAACTTTTTAAGAGGAACAATTCTGCCATAGATGATTGTTGCGTAAAACCAACCAGTAGCTCCCGAAATTAGCGCGTTCAAACAAACAATATTTTCATCTTTATATAATAGTATAGATTCCTTCCAGCGACTGGTGAGCCCGCGTTGACGCTAGCGGTGGGGGTGTCACACGCGCTGCGGAAAGCGATCCTCGAGGCGCGCAAGGAGTTCGGATACAACGACACCGAGTGGCTGCATATTGGTAAGGACTATATCATCATTATTGGCTTTAGTACCCGGGGAAACCAGACAAATGGACAAGCTAAAGGCTTAATTGATATAGGGTAGTCATTGAAACCAGTGGATATACCTGTTAATTTTTTATTTGGACAACAAAATAATTTACAAAATACAGAATATTATTTTAGTTTGCAATCCTATGTTGACATAATCATTGTTAGTAACTTTAGCTAAGCACTGAATATATAAAACAAAATAATTATAAGAAAATATAATGATTTACGAAAGGCAGTCTATGTATATGGGATTTGTATCTAACTTAGGTGCTGTAGGTAGATATGTTTAACTGAGCGTCGAATACCTAGTAGGTATTTTAAACTCTGAAATCTATACCAATGATATATCAATATTACCAATATAAATCACAAAGCATTGTAGACTATGGGACTTTATATATTCAATCTCTTGTTCAGCAAACATTGACAATATCTCAACATTGTCAAGAGACCTACAATACCGGAAAAATCATAGACGCGCTACCAGTATAGGAAATGGAATCTCCATAAATTAATGTAATACAGACCGGTATAATTTTGTGTCGATTAGCGAGGGATAGTTTACTCGTCAGTCAATACTCTATCTAGACGCTACTCCACTTACCACCATCAGGCGCTGTAGGGTTACTTTACGGTGGTAATATAAAAAAAAAGTTGGGTCGACTGGCACTCGTAAAAATGTCAGTCATGCCCATTGCAGTGTGACACTGGTAAGTTTTTCAAACAGAAATGCTCGTATTCTCTGTTATAGGTTTGATAGTCTTCTGCCTACCCTTGAAAATAGAATGCGTGGCGATGTCACTTTATAAAAATGTTATATTGTATGAATGTTATTTTCAGATACGCCGTTGACCGTCGACAACATCATGAAAGCGCTATCTATTAAATATGATAAATTTAAACTATCTTAGGGGCAGGTAATAGTTATGACTAAAAAGGGAACTATTGAAAATAACATATGGAACGGTTTTATATTTTATTTTAATATAATCTAAAATACCTTAGAATATGGACCAATACATTGCTATATTGTAAAGTACAGCCAGCCTCAAATTAATGAATGAGTAGATAAAAATCAAATGTATGTATTGCGAAGTAATATATGGAACCTTTCTTTCGACTTATAAATAGATTAATTTGAGGTTGAGCGTACATTAATATACATTTATATGTAAAAATATATTTCCAAGATGTTTTTATTGAACAATAAATATTTAGATGAAAAAATATAAACTTTTATTAACCAAAAGGATACATAATCAGAAAAATAAACAGAAATAGCACAAATAAAACAGCAAATACGTTTCGCGAATTTTTATTTCAATCTAATATCGTTAATACACAAATATCATTGATAAAAATAAATCGACTGTATTTACAAGAACTATTTGTATAATGAAACTTAACAATACATTGAAGACAACCAGAAAAATAAGTGGCCACACGACACCCCGATGGCATGAGTGTTTCTTTCATTCGTTCTGTTTTATATATTGTAATAGGGGATCAACCTAAATCTATTTTAGAGGTACCACTTTACATGTCAAATGTTTTTTAGAACGAATACTATTTGTAAATATTCACCTCGACATTAAATTAAACCCAGGTCTTCGACGACCTACATCTAGACTGACCACAAGGCAGTGTTAACTACAGGCTGCTACAAAAAGTAAACAAAATTTAAACGTTGCCATAAACACGGCCTCTATTAATAAACGAATTCTTTTTGTCAGTAACAATATTTAAAAAGAAAATCTATTAGTAAAACATCAGGAATCGCAGCTCTCGATTATACAAGCGGTTAACATCAAACTTGTCTATGGAGATAACGTACCTTGGCCACCAACGTTTTTCGCAGTATACGGGATGTAGTCAAGAAGTGCGTACTTTTACCCACAATCAATAACGTATGCTCTATTGTGTTCCGGTTTGAAGGACATTGTATCCAGTGTAGTTACTGGCCGTTATGAGACATCTTATGTCACAGTGACAAGCGCAGTGGAGTGCGCAAGAACATATATTTTTTTATATTTTTACATGTGCTAAATAAATCATAATCAAATCTTAAGTTTCGACAAATCATATATTTGAATTACTAATAAGTCAAGTCTGTGATAATTGAAGTAATCTTACATTTAAATTTTACAAACCAGAAAACAGAAGTTTACTTCAGCAATGTTATGTTTTTAAATTAAGCCAGGTATCCTGCGACAAGCATTTATCAAAAACCCCATTCAATTAATAAACTTATATAGTCTTACTTATAGAAAATTATCAAAGCTATGCTTAGTTAAAACACAAATTTACTAAATCAGCTGTAAGTCAAAACCCGCCATCTTGCCTCTTAATAAGGTTTAAAGAAGGAAACCGGTGATGTTTTTGACAGTTATTTAAGCAATTCTTAGCCACCTCTTAACGCTAAGACAAGTTTATAAGTAAGATAGTTCAATTCGATAGGACGCAGAGGTGATGTTATTTAAAATAGGGCCTACCACATGGTTTCAGAATACCCGGAATAAGCAAAAAATATACATTAATTTCATATAAAACATTTAAACAAAGTAAGTATCGGTTAAAAGAAGTCTGAGGTTGATCATTCCATTCCTGGGGGAAGCGGTTCCACAGGATTGGGAGCTGGAACTGGCGCCGGAACTGGCATCGAACCAGGAGTCGGGGACGCATATTGTTGCTCAGGCTGTTCATAACAAAAAAAATAATATTAGAATATATTATCTAATTTGTAAACTATACACGCACATATGCCGTTTTTCTCGAAGGGTAAGCGGAGGTGTAAGTATAGCACATTTTTCGCTTGTGCGTTCCGTCTCATGATGTGATAGGGGGGCGAGCCTATCGTTTTATCGAACACAAATTACAGACTTCAGGTTGATATTGGTATAAACAACTCAATATCATTTTTGTCTGAGCTGGGATTCGAACCTGGGATCTCAGGGTGGTTACACTGCGCTCGTAATATATCTGCGGTATAAAAGCAGTCCCTAGTCGAGTAAATTATACTGGAGAATTTATTCCTATTAAATATTTGTGTTGGATTGCTTCCATGCTATAATGTGTAAGAGAGTTGCGACAATTTTATCTACGCTTCATGGCAGCTCAACAGTTTTCTTAAAATGATTGCAGAGCATAATCACTGTTCAGACCTCCTGTTCCCTATATCGTTGAAATTACCCAAAATCATAAACCAGCCCCCCTCTGCTATTATTTTTGGTACCTTTGCCTAATCAAACACAATGTATTTTAATTTACATGGCGGATTTTAGGGTGTAGAATTGTGAAATAGCAAGGATGAGAAGGGATTGCGGTTGGTAATGAGTGTGTGTGTGCCGCCGGTAGCAGTGTGTGTAGTGTGTAGTGTGTACTACCGTGAGGTGTGCGAGCGCGTGCGCGAGGTGCGGCGGCAGGAGCGCGAGGTGCGGGCGCAGCGCGGCGCACAGCGCAGGCGCGGCGCGCACGGCGCCGAGCGCGGCGGGCGGCAGCAGTGTGTGTAGTGTGTAGTGTGTAGTGTGTACTACCGTGAGGTGTGCGAGCGCGTGCGCGAGGTGCGGCGGCAGGAGCGCGAGGTGCGGGCGCAGCGCGGCGCACAGCGCAGGTGCGGCGCGCACGGCGCCGAGCGCGGCGGGCGGCAGCAGTGTGTGTAGTGTGTAGTGTGTAGTGTGTACTACCGTGATGGTGTGCGAGCGCGTGCGCGAGGTGCGGCGGCAGGAGGTGCGGGCGCAGCGCGGCGCACAGCGTAGGTGCGGTGCGCACGGCGCCGAGCGCGGCGGGCGGCAGCAGTGTGTGTAGTGTGTAGTGTGTAGTGTGTACTACCGTGAGGTGTGCGAGCGCGTGCGCGAGGTGCGGCGGCAGGAGCGCGAGGTGCGGGCGCAGCGCGGCGCACAGCGCAGGTGCGGCGCGCACGGCGCCGAGCGCGGCGGGCGGCAGGCGCGCGACGCCGCTCACGGCCGCCGGCAACAACCTCACGCAGCATTTCACCCAGCCCTCCCACGCCACCTTGTTCTGCCACACCTGCAACACATATTCTGGTTATTGACATATGCTTCGCTGCCGTGTTAATACTTTTTCCGGGATAATGGTCCCTTTATATGACTCTCTGAGATATAAAATAATCTACACCCCTCCTAAAGTCTCAAACTATATCCACACTAAAATTCCACAAAATCTATTCAATAGTTTTTAAGTTCATTACACTCAGTAGACAGACAGAATTAATAGGTTCGCCAATACTTCATTGCTGCACCATCAGGCTTTGGAATAGTTTGCCCAACACCTGTTCCCTATAATCCAGGGTCCATCTACCAAAGCATGAAGATGCATCTCAGTAGCCATGATTTTATCAATTGCCATAAAATGGGCATCTGTAGCCAATCAACATTATCTGCATGACATCATGCTTACCATCAGGTGCAGTGCAGTCACTTTATTGTGCTTGATTTAAAGAAAAAAAAGACATACAGCGAAGGATTTTGTTTTATATTATGTAACAAAGTATATACATTTCCAGTGCTAAGACCTAAATCTCAGTGACAGGACCTCATTTCTAGCAAGAATATTATATATTACATGGTTTGTATTATTACTTTTTGTATCAAGAGAATCCAGCTTAAAATCTAGGTGTGTGAAATTTATAATGTTAATTGGTTTTTGTGGATTTTCAAATAACATTTTTTTTTATAATGTTTTCATAAATGAACTGTACCTGAATACTAAATTTAATTATATTAATTAAAAAAGTACGAACTCAAAAATCTTCTGTATGAGCCTAAAAAGAAATTATGTACACTCAGAGGCACGCCTACTGTTTTGGGTATGAGCAGTCCAAAGCACCACAAAAAAAGATCGCATCTTCGTTTTCATATAAAATTTGTGTTAGAAAATAAAATATCCAATATCACTTTACCCGTCGCAGAGAGCGGTGGATGTGCGCACGCAATACAATTATGCCAAGGAGGCTTCTTACATACACTTTTATATAAAGACGATTTTGACCCATAGCAACCTATACGAGGAAGTTCTTGTGGTGTTAAATAACAAACAAATTATCAACTATTTTCATTAAAAGTAAAATCACTACGATTATACTCGAGTGTTGATGCGTACGATTTGTTTAGAAATTTCGTCACATACTGTACCTACTTAATTGACGAGATGAGGTTACACTTCGCTGTTCACCGAAATTATAAAATTAAATGCATTCATAATAAAGTTGATGTGAATTATATTTCAGGCCAGCACCGGTTAAATGGATAATTTTCAAGCAGACGTATTCCAAAAATTTGTCTTGTTGGAGAAATATGTTTAACATCAACAATACAACTAAGGTAAGCATGGGAGCATCCAACACGCCAATTAGTTTTGGATACTGATGTAAATATCTTATAAGTTTCTTAAAGTCAGCCGTACATTTCGCACCTCTCGCCAGCTAGACTAAAGTTTTTGATTTGCGTGATAACCTCACAAATTCGGCTATTCTCACCGATGTAAACTTTTCACACACTTTAAACCATCACGAGCTATAATTTCACTAATTTTAAATAAATAAAATAAACCTAAACACACTCTTAAAAATCTGTCAACGGCTCAATCAAAACAAATAACTGGTGTTGCCAGTTCCGAAACAAAATTTATGCTGAAAATGTGCCAAAAAATTTACGTAAAATTATAATGCAAAGTAAAATAATTATGTAATTATAATTATGTTAATACTAAAAACATTAGATATTCATAATAATAAATGGATTATTCGTTTAAATAAGTAAGGAATATTAATAAATTCCACTATAACAGAAGTTAGTTTAAACACTTGGCAATGCTGAATTTTATACATTATGCAGGCAAAAGTCTGGATTATTTTTCAGTATTGATTGCTATAGACACTTACTATATCTATAAATGTGTAGTAGAATTGTAGCCGTATTCTATCCATAAGAGTGAATTTTTATTAGAAAAAAATATTCGTCAATTTACCGTAAAGTTATGGTTATTGTTCCATTTTCAATTTATTGTACTTAATTAAATATTTTTTGGACAAGCCAGGCTTTTGGGATTCCATGAAAGAACCACCAATAAGAACAATAATTTACCTCTTTCTCAATAAGCAACTGCAGTATATTCAAAACGAGTGGTGCCATGCTGGGATAGAGTGTAAGAGCTTGCAGTACCGTCCGCATCATCAACACCGGGATCTCGGGCTCTTCGCACAGCCGCTGCAAGACTGCTGACAGTACCTAAAACATACGTTGATAGAAGGCTAGCGTCGACTCGAATCGAGTCACAGCTCGCCTGATATATTTATAGCCTATTTTTATAGATATATGTTTACGAATAGATTTCTTTTGCAAACAGGCCGACATAATTATGTCGTCTGGCAAGGGGTAATCATATCTCGCCAGTCGATACTCTATCCGAACCCTAATCCACGTACTATCATCTGCAGTGCCCGTCACAGTCACTTTCACATGCCCGTTTAACTTATCAAGTGTTATTCGTTTGTAGATATACAATATAGAATCTTACGTCCTGCGTATAATTTTGTTTTTCAGCGAAGCACATTGCAGTAGCCTTGATGATGTACTTGAGGTCCGCAGTGCCAGGGTCGATGAGGTGCAACGCGACCAGCAAATCCGTCGGTGAGACTGTAAACAATGAGAAAATAAAAGAAAAAAAAATGGTAACAATAAAAACTAACAAACAGAATTATACAAGAGATAGAAAGAAAAAACAAAAATGTATTATGACGGTCACAAAACCAATTAAACTCGGGAATATCTTTCAAATACGGGTAAAATATATTCAATAAAATACATTTAAGTCCACTAAATGTCGCCAGAAAATAGAGGAAAGCGCTTAAAATGTATTTATACGTATACATTAATATGAAAGATCAAAATAAAAGTCGGATATAAAAAAACAGTGAAAATTCAAATTGCTCATTATAACATAGTGTCTCTATTTAGCAAAATTTCTAGCAATGCCTAATATAAGCGGCATATGTATATAAGACCCGTATGTTCAGATACATTTTAATACTAATACTCACATACTGCAGGATCTGGAAATTTAAAAATTATTTTTATGAGACTGTACTTTTGATATTGTAGTCATAACTTTTCAATATATTCGAAACGAAATTTAACACAACAAAGATATAAGGCAACAAACTTTATAACGTTTATGTTTTCAATAAGAATCCTCGTTAAAATTCTGTATGTATATTCCTTTTCCAGATAATAACCAAAGATTGGCGAAATATTAGTAATACCTAGTATTCTATAGTATACTCTATAAGGGGCCGTTCAAGTATTACGTAACGCAATTTGTAGGGGAGGGGGGTCTTGTTAAACGTTACGATACGTTACAGACGCGGGAGGGGGGGTTCGAACAACGAGTTACGTAACATTGTATTTTTATTTAAAAACAATAACAAAGGTATTTTGCGAAAAAAATGTAATTTTAGAGTTAGTCTTTCCCGCCCTCACACCCACCACTACAACTCCTGTAAGCCAGGATCAGCAGTGGCGCGCATTATGACATCGAGCAGTGAAGCTCGCCGAGTCTCAGGGAACACTAATTTGTCATTATCAATATTTCATATCAATATGTAATTATCAATATATCATATCTAATATGTCATACTGTTTAATATGATGTTGCGCTCTTCATACCAGAGACCACACCCCAAAAACGTGATGAGCAGATTGTTCAACTTCGTAACCAGGTGTAGAGCAAGGGCACGCAGGAAAATCAACCAGCCTAATTTTAAAGTTACATAACTTTTGAGTGGGGCAGCGGCGCTACAGTTACGGCGTACGTTACGGCGCGTAACATGGGGAGGTTCAAAAATCTTCAAAAATTGCGTTACGTAATACTTGATCGGCCTCTAATTTAAAAAATACCAAGTCCTGTATTATTCAAAATCGCCTTCCTCGATAAATGGGCTATCGAACACTAAAATAATTTTTCAGTCTGAACCAATAGTTCCTGAAATTATCGCGTTCAAACAAACGCTTGAGCTATAAAAGTATAGATTAAAAACAAATAAAAATCATATCATTTACCTGGTGACCGTTCTTCGTGCATATTCTGCAAGCCGAGCAACTTGTTGAACACTTCCTTGACGACCACTGGGTTGAGCTTTATCAGTTTCGGCAGAGCCGCCAGTATCTTAAACAAAACGTTTATAAATCAGACCGATACATTAGCATTTTTTTTATACATGTTCATTACATTTTTCCATATAGGAATATAGATGCTATAACTTTGATCATTTCTGAAGGACGCATCACTCATATGTGCACATTCTTTTATTCCCATGATATACTGATAATTTCTAAGGATGCATCACTTCACGTAATTTATCTATATCTATCTAATAATCTACTTAAGTCATTAGATGTAAAATAAAAGTAAGTTTAGAAATAAAATTAAAATTACATAATAAAAAGAAATGTGTCACTTTTACTTTAAGAGAATGAAGTTGAAAGTAACAGCATACATACTTTCAGTCAGAAATACACTCACGCACACGCCATAATCGCCGTAAACTACTAAATGATAAAAATCAGAAAACTACAACTAGGATTTTTGGTGTAAATATTCGTTAATAATAGATGATTTTTGGCACATTATTAGCAAAGGTGAAGACGAGTACGTGGTTTCTTTTAATAACGCAATGTCAAAATGTATAATGCTTACCTCCTTCTTGGTGAGTCCCGTGAGGACCGGTATGAGGAACCTGACGTCGGACACGCGCGTGGCGTACAGCTCACGCACGCGGGACACCAGCTCCGGGGACGGCGGCGCTGCACATATTACACAGCATTACATTATTATTAGGGTTTTTCTCTATTTGCGCTACCACCAATTTGGACGAAATTTTGAGTAGCGAGGAACTTAGTAAGGGCGGGACGAAATTTTAGTGAGGCAACAAAGTGTGTATAATTTTAGGCCTTTTGTAATATAAAAATATCATACACCCCTAATACAAAAAAATATCATAAAATAAATATAAAAAATATATCACATTATGATATATTTTAACCTATGATTAAAACGATGATGTCACTGATTATAATCCGAAGCATTTTATCAGTTGAGCGACTCGAAAATGTTTTCATGTTGCTTCTTAATAACAAACGATATTACTTTTCTGTGAATACAGCGGTGATTCCATCGCATCTAATGGGATTAAGGGCTTTGATCTTAACTGATTATTCGTTGTGTACGATGGTGTTGCTTTTGAATAGTTAGTAAGATAGTACATACCTTTCTCCGTGAGTATGTGCAAGTCACGAGCGCGTGAGCAGGGCTCGGCGCTGCAGCAGCGCGCGCGGCAGGCGGGGTGCAGGCCCCGGGCTGGGTCCCCTGCGGCCCCTGGGCCCCCAGGCCACTGCGCCGCCCGCAGCGGCCCTCGATGGCGCGCAGCACGACGCGCTTGGCCTCCGCGCCCGCCGCGCCGTACACGCGACCCACTTCCACTATCAGCTCTATAAATGGAACCAAGTGTAATTATTATTGTTATGTAACTTTTAAGGATAAAGAGAAGCTAAATAAGTAATAAATAATTTATTATTATAACACAATATGTTAAATTGTTTTTGTTTAGAACTCATTTCAATATTAATCTAGAGTATGTTTGTTAGTTGATCTATTTTCAAACAGTGCAACAAATCGACAATAATATATTTGGGTAAGTACAAAATAATTTGATCCCAAAAGTGACTATCCGCCATTTTCAATAAACGATCCCTATAGCTATTTTTTATCTATCTCAAAAAAGGACCAATCAGAACAAAGTATTTTTTGACATTCTTACAAATGAGTTATTTTGATTGGTTCATTCTCGGAAATGGATTAAGATTGAGAATAGAATCGTAAATAGTATACTTAGGTATACTCACAATTTTGTGGTCGATAAAGCAATATATAGTATTTCTAAAAAAAAAAACGATATTACCTTACACCCACAATTAGAAGAAAACAATTTTGTAATGCAAAATAAACAATTAACTACCTTCATTCTCGGGAACAGCGCCATA